>NW_028240208.1:0-28806 GCF_028749965.1 Puma concolor
GGCCCTGCGTGGGTTTTCAAACCCTTCTCGCTTTGTGAAATCAGATAGACGTTACTTGAAAGTCGGTTTCCCCACGGTGTTGTTTCACGGAGGTGACTCTATGGCCCTTACCCTGTAGACCCCGCATAGGTTTTCAAAGAGTTCTCACTTACTGAAACCTGGTGTTAGGTGAAAGACTCTTTCCCCGTAGTTGTTTCACAGAGCTGCGTGTAGGCATTTGCGCCTAAGCCCCGCAGAGGTTGGCAAACGCTTCCAACATACTGAAACAGGATTTTAGTTGGAAGGTGGTTCCCCCACAGTGTTTCATGCACTTCAGCCTATGGCGCTTTCCGTTTCGTCCCCACAGGGGTTTTCAAAGACGTGAAAAACCTGTGCAGCGAAAGCCGATGTTAGTGGCTAAAAGGCATCGCCACACTGGTGTTTCACAGCGCTGAGTACCTGGCAGTGTCTTTGTGGCCCCGCAAGCGTTTGCAAACACTTCCCACTTAGTTAAACCAGATGTGAGTTGAAAAGTGGTTTATCTACGACGATCCTTGACAAAGTGAGTAAAGTGCACTTTCCTTGTTACTTCTATGTCTAGGATTCCAACATGTCTAACATTGTGGAACAAGTTGGTAGTTGAAAGATGTTTCCGCACAGTGATTTTACACCGCGTTGAGTATGTGACACTTTTCATAAATAAGCCATTTAGCAACTAACATCTTGCTTCGCTGAGAAGTGTTTGAAAACCTATGAGGAAAACGAGATACACTCCACGCTGAAATCTTACCGTGGAGAAACCATCCTTCAGCTACCATCAGGTCTCACTAGGTTAGAGGTATTCGACAACCTCTGTGGGGCCTACGAATAAGTAAAGTGTCATGTACTCGAGTCTGGCAAATAACACTGGGCGGAAACCATCTTTCACCCCGCATCCTGTTTCAGTACATTAGACCCCTCTTGGTTTGAAGACCCATGGGGGGGGCCTACACCGAATGTGCCATGCACTCAACCCTGGGAAACGACCGTGTGGTGAAACCCTCTATCCACTAACGTCGGGTTTCACCAAGTTAGAAGTGTTTGAAGACCCATGCGGGGCCAACACCAAAACTGCCGTAGGCACGACTGTATGAAACATCTTTCAGCTGACATCTGGTATCCCTACGATTAAGAACATCTTTGAAACCTATGCGGAGCCCATGCGGAAAGTGCCATACACTCAACTCTGCACAAGAGTCTGCTCAAACCCTCAGTCAACTAACCTCTTGTTGCACAAGGTTGGAACAGTTTGAAAACCTATGCGACACCTACAGGGAAAGTGCCTTATACTCAAATACGGGAAACAACAACATTTTGGGGAACCCTCTGTCAAGAAACATTCGGTCTCACTAATTTGGACGGGATGGAAAACGTACGCGAGCGACTGTGAGAGAAGCGCCATATCCTGCACTCTGTGAGACAACACTGTGGTGAAACCGTCTTTCAACTACCATTTGATGTCACTAATTTGTAAGTGTTAGAAAACCCACGCGGGCAACTATACGGAAAGCGCCATCACTCAGCTCTGTGAAACAACAGTGTGGTGAAACCATCCTTCAACTAACATCTTGTTTCACCGTTAGAAGTTTCTGTAAACGTTTTCGGGGAATTACGATGCAAGTGGCATATACTTGATTGTGTGGAAGAGTGTTATGGAGAAACGGTCTTTCAACGAATATCTTGTTTCACGAACAGAAGCACTTGAAACCCTATGCCGGGTCTAGGAGGAAAGTGCCGTCTACTCAACTCAACTCTGTGAGACAACACTGAGGTGAAAACCTCTTTCAACTACCATCTGATTTCAGAAATTTAGAAAAGCGTACACACTTATGAGGGACCTAGAGGAAGGTGCCATATACTCCACTCTGTGAAACCATATTGTGGGATAAAAACCTTTCCCTTAACAACTTGTTTTCACTGTTAGAACTGCTTTACAACATACACTAGGGACTATGGGGAAAGTGACATATACTCGACTCTAAAATCTGCTGTGGGGAAACCATCTTTCAACTAACTTAACGGCTTCACGTTGCTAGGGCGTGTTCCTAAACCCGTGCATAAAGCCTATGCATAAAGTGCCACATAGTCAACTCTGGCAAACAGCACATCTTTCAACTAATGTCGTGTTTCACGACACTAGAAGTGGCTAAACACTCACGCGGGGACTACGGCCAAAGTGCCCGGTACTCAACCCTGTGAAACGTTTGTGCGGTGCCAACATCTATCAGTTAACATCTGGTTTCGCTAACTTAGTGTGCTTGAACACCCACGCGGGGGGCGACATCAAAAGTGCCACATACACACCCTGTCTCATACGTTGCGGGGGAAACCGTCTTTCCAGTAACAGTCAAGTTACGCTAAGGTGGAAGTGTTTGAAAACCTAGGAGGGGCCTAAGCGGAAGGTGCTAAATACCCATCTCCCTGCGAAACAACACTGTGGGGCAACCGTCTTTCAACTAATACCTGGTTTCACAAAGTCTGAAGTGTTTAGAAACACTTGAGTGGCCTCCGCAAGGTGCCATAGACACAACTCTGTGAGGAGACCACTGTTCGATTACCATCTGGTTTCACTAAGGTTCAAGTGTTTGGAAAACTGTGCTGGGGATACATGAAAGGGCCATATACTCGATTCTGTGAAGCAGCAGCGTAAGGAAAACCGTCGTTCAACTACCATCTTGTTTCGCGAGGTTCCAAGTGTTGGAAAATCAATGCAGGGCTTATGGTGAAAGTGCCACATCCTCAACTCTGTCAAAACGCACTTTGTGGAAATAGTCTGCCAATTAACGTGTCGTGTCGCGTAGAAGTCTGTGAAGGTCTATGTGGGGAACGATGTGGAGAGTCACACGTACAGGACACTGTAGAGAATCCGGTGGAGAAACCCTCTTTCAACGAACATCTTGGTGCACTAAGTTCGAAGTGTTTGAAGACCTATGCAGGGACTACGCAGAGAGTGCCATATATGCTCAACCCTGTAAAACAACAGCGTGGTGATCCCATCCTCCAAATATCACCTGGGTTCCCTTGTCAGACGTGTTTGAAATGCCATAGGGCGGCTACGCCGAGTGTATCTTACGTTGCACTGTGTCAGACAACACTTGGAGGAAGCCGTCCTCCAACTCACATCTTATTTCCCTAAGTTTGATGTGTTTGAAAACCATGCGGGGCCCACAACGAAAGTGCCATATACTCATACACTCAATTCCGAGAACAGACACTATGGGGACACAGTCTTTCTCCGAGCATCTGGATTCGCGAGGCTACAAGGGTTGGAAAAGACGGGGGGAGGGGGCTTAGGTGCATAGCACCATACGCTCAACTCTGTGAAACAACGTGGGAGAAACCGACTTTATCTAAAAACTGGACCACTAAGTTAGAAGTGTTTGAAACCCCCGAGGGGCCTAGGAAGACCGTGCCGTACACTCACCTCTGTGAAACAACACTGTGGGAAAACGATCTTCAACTACCAGCTGGTTTCTCTAAGTGAGCAGTGTGTGGAAATCCTATGCTCTCATAGGATTGCCTAATCGCAAGGTGCCCTATACTCACCAGTGTGGTGAAAGGATCGTTCAGCTGCTACCCGGTTTCACTGTTACAAGTAAGTGTTTGAAAACACATGCGGGGCCCATGTGGCTAGCGCCATACGCGCCACTCAATCAAACAACGCTGTGGTGAAACGACCTTTCAGTTAACTTCTCACTGCGCGTAGTTACAAGGGTTTGGAAACCTAAGTGGAGGCCCCACGGAGAGTGCCATACGGTCAAGTCTGGGAAACGACACTATGGGGAAACCATCGTTCCACTACCATCTGGCTTCCCTAAGGTAGAAGTCTTTGAAAACCCATGGGAAGCCTAACGGTTAAGTGCCATGGACGCGACTGTGAGAGACAATGGTGTGGCAAAACCGTCTTTCAACTAACATCTGGCTTCCCTGCTTCAAGCCTGTTTGAACACTATCCAGGGTCTATGAGGAAAGTGCCATATTTTCAACTCCGAGACACAACAGAGTCGGGGAAACCCTCTTCCAACGAACCTGTTGTTTCAGTAAGTTAGAAGTGTTTGAAAACCACGCGGAGATGACACCGAAAGCGCCACAAACTCAACTCTGTGACACACTGTGGAGAAACCATCTTTCAACTGACATCTCATTTCACAAAGTTCCAAGCGTTTGAAAACCCATGTAGGGCCTGCGCCGAAAGTGCCACCTAGTCAACTCCGTGAAACAACACTGTGGAGACTCCACCTTTCAACTAACCTCTCGTTTCACTTAGAAGTGTTTGAGAACCGTATGCGGGTCTACGTAGAAAGTGCCATGGGCTCAACTCGGTAAAACAGCACGGTGGGGAGACCACCCTTCAAATAGCGTCTGGGCTCCCCTGTTAGAAGTGTTGGAAAACTTATGCAGAGCCTACACCGCAAGAATCATCCACTCCACTCTGTCAAACAACACCTGGGGAAGCCGTCCTCCAACTCACATTTCAATTCACTGGGCGACATGTAAATGCAAACCACGCGGGGCCTAGTCCGAAAGTGCCATATACTCAACTCTGTGAAACACCACTGTGGGGGAAAGGGTCTTTCTTCTAGCCTCTGGTTTCACTAGGTTACAAGTGTCTGAGAAGACCCACGGGACCTAGGCGCGTAGCCCATGCACTCAACTCTGTGACACAACACTGTGGTGAAGCCATGTTGCAGCTAACTGCTCTTCACTTAGAGGTGGTTGAAAACCTATGCCAGTTCTACAAAGAAAGTGTCATATGCTCAACTCTGCGCAACACGACTGTGGTGAAACCGTCTTTCGAATAACCTCTGGGTTCATTTTGTAGGAGTGTTTCGAAACTTGCGGGGGGTGGGGGGAGGGCTTAGGCGGAAAGTGCCATCTGCCCCACTGTCAATTTTTAGGGAAACCATCTTCCAACTGATATCTTGTTTCGCCATGTTAGACGTACGTGAAAAACGTTGCTAGGAACAATGAGGAAAGTGCCATGTTCTCGACTCTGTGAAAACATACTGTGGAGAAACCATCTTTCAACTAACACCTTGTTTGCCTAGGTTAGAAGAGTTTGCAAACGTATGCAGACGTGGACGGTGAGTGCCATATAGTCGGCTATGGGGAAAAACACGGTGGGGAAAACACCTTTCAACTGACATGTCAGTTCACTAAGGCAGACGTGTTTGAAAACCTATGGAGGCTTACGTAGAAAGTGACGTACACTCAACTCTGTGACACAACCTTGTGGGGAAAGATCTTCCAACTACCATGTGGTTTCACTAAGTTGGAAGTGTTTGAGAAGCATCCGGAGACTACAACGAACCTGCCGTGTGCTCAACTCTCTGGGACGCTGTGGCGGAAACCGTCTTTCCAATCACATCTCGTTTCACAAAGTTAGAAGTGTTTCACGACCTATGCAGGGCCTATGCGGAATATGCCACACACTCAACTCTGTGAGACAACACTGTGGGTCTCGACGTTTCACCTAACCGCTCGTTTCGCTTAGTGAGAAGGGTTCGAAAACCTACGTGGGTACTGCGCAGAGAGGGCCCTGTGCGCAACTCTGTCAAACGACACTGTGGTGAAAGCCTCCTTCCAACAGCATCTGGGTTCCCTCGTTAGAAGCGTTTGGAAAGCTACGCGGAGCCTAGCCCGAAAGTATCTCACACTGCGCTCTGGCAAATACCACTTGGTGAAAGCCGTCGTTCCACTGACATCTCACTTCGCTAAGGCAGACGTAGCTCCAAACGTTGCGGGGCCTACAACGACAGTGCCATATACTGAACCCTGTGAGACGACACTGTGGGGGGACACAATCTGTCTCTTAGCATCTGGGTTCACTAAGCCACAGTTGTTTCAAAAGGCTCGCAGGCGCCCAGCGCACGGGACCGTACGCTCTCAACTCTAGGAAACAACACTGTGGGGAAACCGCCCTTCAACTACCGGGTGGTTTCTCTAAGGTAGAAGGGTTTGAAAACCTACGAGCAGCCTAACGGTTGAGTGCCGTCTACTCAACTGTGAGAAACGATGGGGTGCTGAAACCGAGCACTCCACTAACACCTGGTTTCACTAACTTAAGAGTGTTTGGAAACTGTTGGGGGTCTACGCGGCAAGGGCCCTACCCTCAACTCTGTGAGACACTGGGGGGAACAAAACCACTTTTCAAATAACAGTTCGTTTCCCAAAGTGACAAGGGCTTCAAGACCCCTGCAGGGCCTGCGACCAAAGTGCCGTAGAGTCAACTCTGTGAAACAACACCGTGGAGACGCCACCTTCCAACACACCTCTCGTTTCCCTTACTGAGAAGAGTTTCAGAAACGAGGGGCTTCCGACGCAGAAAGGGCCACGTGCTCAACTCTGTAAAACAACACTGTGGTGAAACCATCCTTCAAATAGCATCTGGGTTCCCTTGTTAGACGTGTCTGAAAAGCTCTGCGGAGCTCACACCAAAAGTATGAGACACCCCACTCTGTCAAACACCTGGGGTGTGTGTGGGGGGAGGGGGGAGGGCGGAGAAGCCGTCCTTCAACCAACAGCTTACTTCACTATGTTACCTGTGGCTGCAAACCGTTCGTGCGGGGCCTACGGCGCAAGTGCCATATACTCAACTCTGTGAAACAACACTGTGGGGAGACCGTTTCAACTAACACGTGGTTTCACTAAGTTAGAAGTGTTTGAGAACCCCGTCGGGGCCTAAGCACAAAGTGCTATATGTAGATAGATAGATAGATAGATACACACACACACACACACACACACACACAGAGCACTGTCACACTGCACATTGCAGGAGCCATCTTCTGGCTAACAGCTTGCATCCACTAACGTAGAAGTGTTTGAAACCCTCTGTGGGGAGCCAGGGGGAAAGTGACATATACTCGACAGTGGGAGAGAATACTGTGGACTGACATCACGTTTCACTGGGCAGAGGTGTCTGAAAACCCATTCGGGGCCTATGACGAAGGGGCCATATACGCGACTCTGTCAAGAGGCACTTTGGGGAAACCACCTTTCAAATAACATCCCGTATCGCTAGGTTAGATTTGCCGGAAATCCTCTGCGGGCAAAGAAGGGGCAAGTGACATTTACTCGGCATTGTGAGAAAGTCCTGTGGAGAAGCCATCTTGCAACTAACATCTTGGCTCACTGAGGGAGAACTGTTTGGAAACCTATGCGGAGCCCACATGTAAGGTCAGTGCCGCAAACTCGGCTCTGTGAAGGAACATCTTGTATCGCTAAGTTAGACCAGCGTTTGAACAAACGCCTATCGTGGGGCCACCTCAGTGGAAGGTGCCATATACTCGACTCGGGCAAACTGCACTTTGCAGAAACGCTTTCCACTCACCTCTGGCTCCACTAACTTGGAAGTGTTTGCAATCCCATGTGGGGCCTAGACCCTCAGCGCTGTGAAACAACACTGTTGGGGAAACCGTCTTTCAACTACATTGGGTTTCCCCAGGTAAGAAGCGTGTAGAGCCTGTGGGGGCTTTGTGCGGCGCGTGCCACTCAACTCTGTCAAAGGTTTGCCCTTCGGGGAAACCGCCCTTCAACTGACATCTTGTATCACTAAGTCAGAAGCGTTTGAAAAGCTATGCGGGGCACGATGTGGAAAGTGACATGTACTCGATACTCTGAAAGAATCCTGCAGAGAAACCATGTCTCAGCTGACATCCTGTTTGACTAAGTTGCAAGAGTTTGAAAGCGTATGCAGACGTACGCGGCAAGTGCTCTGTCCTCGACTGTGTGAAACAAAACCGTGGGGGGCGGGGGGCGGGGGCGAGGAAACACCTTTCCGCTAACATCTCCTTTCCCTAAGTGAGGAGAGGCGGAACAGTGATGGGAGGCCTGTAATGAAAGTGCCATACACTCACCTTTGTGCAGCTGCACATTTGGGGAAACCATGTTTCCGGGAACATCCTGTATCACCAGGTTGGCACCGTTTGAAATCCTATGCGGAGAACGACGTGGAAAGTCACCCTCCACCCTGTGGAGAAACCATCTTTCAGCTAGCATCTCCTTTCACTCAGGTCCAAGTGTTTGCGAACCTACGGTGGCTTGCGTAGAAAGTGCCCTTACACTCCATCATGTGAAACACGGTGTGGCGAAACGGTCTTTCTCCTAATATCTTGCTGCACTAAAAGAGAGCTGTCTGACAACTGTGCGGGGCCTGCAAGGTAAGTGCCGTATAGTCACCCGTGTGAAGGCACACTCTGAGGACACCATCTTTTAGCTAACACCTAGTTTCACTCAGTTCCAAGGGCTTGAAAACCTGCGCGGGGACTACGCGTCAAGTTCCATGTCCTCAACTCTGTCAGACTTCACTCTGGGGAAACCAACAGTCAACTAACAGCTTGTATCAATCACTAGGTTTGTGACCATCTTTCCACTACCGTCTTATTTCACCACGTTAGAAGTGTTTGAAAAACTGCTGGGAACGAAGATTCGTCTTCAACGGAATTCTCGAGTTTCTCAGCATTCTCGATTCAGAGAAAACATACTGTGGAGAAACCATCTTTCACCTCACATCTGGTTTCTCTAAGTTAGAAGTGTTTGAAACACTTACGTGGGCCCATGCGGAAAGGGCCGTATACCCAATCCTGCGAAACAACACTGTAGCGAAACCAGCTTTCACCTAATATGTGGTTTCGCTCAGTGAGACCTGTTTGAAAACCTACGCGGGGCCTACAGGGTGAGTGCCATATACTCAACCCTGTGACACAACACTGTGGGGAAAATACCTTGTAACTAGCCTGTCGTTTCACTACGTGAGAAGAGTTTGACGACCTATGCAGGGAATGATGTGGAAAGTCACATATACCAGCCATCGCAAAAGACTCCTGTGGAGAAAGCATCTTTCAACTAACGGGTTTCACCAAGTTGGAAGTTTTGGGAACCTATGCAGGGCCTCCCAGCTCACTGCCGTAGACTCATCTCTGGGAACCAACACGGTGGGAAAGCATCCTTTGAATGGACATCTAGTTTCACTAAGTTAGAAGGGTTTGAAAAATTATCCAGGGACTGTGCAGAAAGAAACTGCCACATATTCAACTCTGTCAAAACGGCACTTTGGGGAAACCGTCTTGCCACTAACATCTTGTTTCTCCCTGTTAGAAGCGTTTGAAAACCTGCTGGGGACGACGACGAACGTGCCATACACTCAAGTCTGTGAAATCACACTGTGGGGGAAAACCCATCGTGTTGCTAACATCTTGCTTCACTGAGTTAGAAGTCTTTGAAAACCTAGGCGGGGACTATGCGGAAAGTGCCATATACTCAACTCCGTCAAAACTGCACTTTCAACTAACGTGCAACCCACACAAGACACGAATTACATGGAAACCCACACATATATCACACCTACCACAGTACCCAAACACACCACACACAAACCCAAAACATTTAAGGGAAACACACCACACACGGCCACCCGTGCGATACCCTCAAGACACTTATAACACACATACACGCACACCCTGCACATTCCACACACCTGGCACACCGCATTGGCCACCTTCCTACGACATACACACCTGCATGACACATACACCGTCTACACATGCATACATCACACACACCACGTGCTCACCACACACTCACCGTGTATATGCCACAGACATATCCAACACACATCACCCATGCCCCACACGCCCACAGTTATCACCCTCGCACAGTATTACCACACTCAACACATATACAGCACACAGGTTCCAAACAAACCACGGCTCGTATGCCACGCCTACACCCTCCACACACACACCCCACACCCCAAACCTGCGCCACTTATACGGAAGACAGATGCTCCCTCCTCTACGCATCGACTACAAGGACACCACACACACTGCACATAGAGACACAACTGTGACGCATATGCCACACAGCCACGTCACTCCTACACCGAACACACAACAGGGTACCAACATACCTCGCACGACACGTGAATACCACACAGACACCTCACCCGGTCCCCACATACACACCAAACCACTAACACATCACACAGACATCTTCCACACACTACTTACTACACCTACTACGCGTACCACACATATACACACCGTACACACGTATAGCACACAAACACACTCCATATGTACACCACCAACATGCCAAACTTATACCGCACACAACGCACTTGCACTACACAGACACCGCATCTACAATACACACACCATGAGGATCCATACGTCTGTGAAATACGGACACCACACACACCACACACACCACACTTACACTGCCCAAGCTCCACCCGTATGCCACACCACAAAACCACACGTGCACCCCATACACAACACACATGCCATAGAAAGACCATACACGCACATACGTTCTATGCGGCGCATACCTAGCTGATATACTACAATCACAACCCATATAGGACACTTGAAGACAACACAGAAGGACACATACAGCACCTACAAAGCACCGACACACCATAGACACACCACATTCACCACACAAATAACATACCCAGACACAAACAAGATACATAACATACGTGCCATCCATACTTTAGAGATGTAAGATGTTAGCTAAAAGATGGCTTCTGCAATGTGCAGTTTGACAGAGGGCCCGACGGGTTTCTCTAATGCTTCTAACGTAGTGAAACCAGGTGTTAGTTGAACCCGTTTCCCCACAGTGTTGTTTCACAGAGTTGAGTATATGGATGGCACTTTGGCTGTAGGCGCCGCATGGTTTGCAACCACGTGTAACATAGTGAAGTAAAATGTCAGTTGAAGGACGGCTTCCCCAAAGTCTTTGCCAGAGTGCAGTGTAAGATACTTTCGGGGTAGGCTCCGCATAGGTTTTCAAACACTTCTAACAGTGAACCATGGTGCTACTTGAAGGATGGTTCCACCAGTGTTGTTTTACAGAGTTGAGCATACGGCACTCGTTGCGTGGAACGCACGTAGGTTTTCAAACCCTTCTCGCTAAGTGAAACGACAGGCTGGTTGAAACGTGGAGACCCACAGTGTTGTTTCACAGAGTTGACTATAGGCACTTTCTGCGCAGGCCTTGCATGCGTGGGTTTTCAAACACTTGTAAGTTTGTGAAACGGGAAGATACTTCAAAGACGGGTTCCCTAGGGCGTCTCATAGAGTGAGTCCCTTTCGGGTGTAGCTCCTCATGGTTTTCAAACTGACACATGTTAGTCGGAAGATGGTGTCCCCACTGTGTTCTGTCACAGAGTTGAGCATACGGCCCTCTCCTCCCAGACCCTGAATAGTTTTCAAACACTTTTAAGTTAGTGTAACCAGATGTTAGTTGAAATATTGTTTTAGCACACCATCGTTGTTCACCGTTGAGCGTAGGTATGGCACTTAACCAGTTGGCTTCTCATAAGTTTTCAAACACTTCTACCTCAAAGGGTCGACCGCATAGAGGTTGAAAGGTGGTTGTTTCCCCACAGTGTTGTTTCACGGAGTTGAGCGTCTGGTACTCTCCACATAGGCCCCGCATGTGTTTTAAACACCTGTAACCGAGTGAAACCGGATGTTGGGAGATTGTCTCTCGACCGTGACGGTGCCCAGGGCACCTCCAGGTCCCGCCTAGTTTTCAAGCAATGTCAACGTAGCGAACGCCGATGTTTCACTCTTTGTTCCAGAGGTGAGTCTAAGGCACTTTCCGTGTAGGCCCCGCACGTATTTACTAACGTTTCTCACATTGTGAAACGTAGCCGTTAGTTGAATGATGGTATCCCCACGGCACTTCCTAAAGTTAGGGACAAGGCACTGGTCGGGGCAGGCCTACAGTGTTTTTCAAACACTTGTGACTTAGTGAAACAAGATGCTAGTTGAAAGAGAGTTTCCCTCAAGTGCTGCCTGGTAGAGTTGAGTACATAGAACGAACCTTCCACCTAGGCTCCGCATCGGTCTCCAAACGCTTCAGACTTCATGAATAGGACGATGGGAGAAAGATTCCCCTCGAGTGTTTCATGGGATTGCGTTACAAGGCACACTCGGTGTAGGTGCTGCATTTGCTTTGACCCGTTTTTAACTTGGTGGAACAAGATGTTAGTGGAAAGATGTTTCCCTCACACTTTTCTGTTTCACAGAGGTGAGTGCATGGCACTTTCCCCGTAGGGCCCACATAGGCTTTCCAATCGCACTTGGCGAAACAAGAGGTTAGTTGCGAGCTGGATACCCCACAGTGTTTTTTCACGGAGTTGAGTGTACGGGCCCTCTCCGCCCCGGCCCTGCGTGGGTTTTCAAACCCTTCTCGCTTTGTGAAATCAGATAGACGTTACTTGAAAGTCGGTTTCCCCACGGTGTTGTTTCACGGAGGTGACTCTATGGCCCTTACCCTGTAGACCCCGCATAGGTTTTCAAAGAGTTCTCACTTACTGAAACCTGGTGTTAGGTGAAAGACTCTTTCCCCGTAGTTGTTTCACAGAGCTGCGTGTAGGCATTTGCGCCTAAGCCCCGCAGAGGTTGGCAAACGCTTCCAACATACTGAAACAGGATTTTAGTTGGAAGGTGGTTCCCCCACAGTGTTTCATGCACTTCAGCCTATGGCGCTTTCCGTTTCGTCCCCACAGGGGTTTTCAAAGACGTGAAAAACCTGTGCAGCGAAAGCCGATGTTAGTGGCTAAAAGGCATCGCCACACTGGTGTTTCACAGCGCTGAGTACCTGGCAGTGTCTTTGTGGCCCCGCAAGCGTTTGCAAACACTTCCCACTTAGTTAAACCAGATGTGAGTTGAAAAGTGGTTTATCTACGACGATCCTTGACAAAGTGAGTAAAGTGCACTTTCCTTGTTACTTCTATGTCTAGGATTCCAACATGTCTAACATTGTGGAACAAGTTGGTAGTTGAAAGATGTTTCCGCACAGTGATTTTACACCGCGTTGAGTATGTGACACTTTTCATAAATAAGCCATTTAGCAACTAACATCTTGCTTCGCTGAGAAGTGTTTGAAAACCTATGAGGAAAACGAGATACACTCCACGCTGAAATCTTACCGTGGAGAAACCATCCTTCAGCTACCATCAGGTCTCACTAGGTTAGAGGTATTCGACAACCTCTGTGGGGCCTACGAATAAGTAAAGTGTCATGTACTCGAGTCTGGCAAATAACACTGGGCGGAAACCATCTTTCACCCCGCATCCTGTTTCAGTACATTAGACCCCTCTTGGTTTGAAGACCCATGGGGGGGGCCTACACCGAATGTGCCATGCACTCAACCCTGGGAAACGACCGTGTGGTGAAACCCTCTATCCACTAACGTCGGGTTTCACCAAGTTAGAAGTGTTTGAAGACCCATGCGGGGCCAACACCAAAACTGCCGTAGGCACGACTGTATGAAACATCTTTCAGCTGACATCTGGTATCCCTACGATTAAGAACATCTTTGAAACCTATGCGGAGCCCATGCGGAAAGTGCCATACACTCAACTCTGCACAAGAGTCTGCTCAAACCCTCAGTCAACTAACCTCTTGTTGCACAAGGTTGGAACAGTTTGAAAACCTATGCGACACCTACAGGGAAAGTGCCTTATACTCAAATACGGGAAACAACAACATTTTGGGGAACCCTCTGTCAAGAAACATTCGGTCTCACTAATTTGGACGGGATGGAAAACGTACGCGAGCGACTGTGAGAGAAGCGCCATATCCTGCACTCTGTGAGACAACACTGTGGTGAAACCGTCTTTCAACTACCATTTGATGTCACTAATTTGTAAGTGTTAGAAAACCCACGCGGGCAACTATACGGAAAGCGCCATCACTCAGCTCTGTGAAACAACAGTGTGGTGAAACCATCCTTCAACTAACATCTTGTTTCACCGTTAGAAGTTTCTGTAAACGTTTTCGGGGAATTACGATGCAAGTGGCATATACTTGATTGTGTGGAAGAGTGTTATGGAGAAACGGTCTTTCAACGAATATCTTGTTTCACGAACAGAAGCACTTGAAACCCTATGCCGGGTCTAGGAGGAAAGTGCCGTCTACTCAACTCAACTCTGTGAGACAACACTGAGGTGAAAACCTCTTTCAACTACCATCTGATTTCAGAAATTTAGAAAAGCGTACACACTTATGAGGGACCTAGAGGAAGGTGCCATATACTCCACTCTGTGAAACCATATTGTGGGATAAAAACCTTTCCCTTAACAACTTGTTTTCACTGTTAGAACTGCTTTACAACATACACTAGGGACTATGGGGAAAGTGACATATACTCGACTCTAAAATCTGCTGTGGGGAAACCATCTTTCAACTAACTTAACGGCTTCACGTTGCTAGGGCGTGTTCCTAAACCCGTGCATAAAGCCTATGCATAAAGTGCCACATAGTCAACTCTGGCAAACAGCACATCTTTCAACTAATGTCGTGTTTCACGACACTAGAAGTGGCTAAACACTCACGCGGGGACTACGGCCAAAGTGCCCGGTACTCAACCCTGTGAAACGTTTGTGCGGTGCCAACATCTATCAGTTAACATCTGGTTTCGCTAACTTAGTGTGCTTGAACACCCACGCGGGGGGCGACATCAAAAGTGCCACATACACACCCTGTCTCATACGTTGCGGGGGAAACCGTCTTTCCAGTAACAGTCAAGTTACGCTAAGGTGGAAGTGTTTGAAAACCTAGGAGGGGCCTAAGCGGAAGGTGCTAAATACCCATCTCCCTGCGAAACAACACTGTGGGGCAACCGTCTTTCAACTAATACCTGGTTTCACAAAGTCTGAAGTGTTTAGAAACACTTGAGTGGCCTCCGCAAGGTGCCATAGACACAACTCTGTGAGGAGACCACTGTTCGATTACCATCTGGTTTCACTAAGGTTCAAGTGTTTGGAAAACTGTGCTGGGGATACATGAAAGGGCCATATACTCGATTCTGTGAAGCAGCAGCGTAAGGAAAACCGTCGTTCAACTACCATCTTGTTTCGCGAGGTTCCAAGTGTTGGAAAATCAATGCAGGGCTTATGGTGAAAGTGCCACATCCTCAACTCTGTCAAAACGCACTTTGTGGAAATAGTCTGCCAATTAACGTGTCGTGTCGCGTAGAAGTCTGTGAAGGTCTATGTGGGGAACGATGTGGAGAGTCACACGTACAGGACACTGTAGAGAATCCGGTGGAGAAACCCTCTTTCAACGAACATCTTGGTGCACTAAGTTCGAAGTGTTTGAAGACCTATGCAGGGACTACGCAGAGAGTGCCATATATGCTCAACCCTGTAAAACAACAGCGTGGTGATCCCATCCTCCAAATATCACCTGGGTTCCCTTGTCAGACGTGTTTGAAATGCCATAGGGCGGCTACGCCGAGTGTATCTTACGTTGCACTGTGTCAGACAACACTTGGAGGAAGCCGTCCTCCAACTCACATCTTATTTCCCTAAGTTTGATGTGTTTGAAAACCATGCGGGGCCCACAACGAAAGTGCCATATACTCATACACTCAATTCCGAGAACAGACACTATGGGGACACAGTCTTTCTCCGAGCATCTGGATTCGCGAGGCTACAAGGGTTGGAAAAGACGGGGGGAGGGGGCTTAGGTGCATAGCACCATACGCTCAACTCTGTGAAACAACGTGGGAGAAACCGACTTTATCTAAAAACTGGACCACTAAGTTAGAAGTGTTTGAAACCCCCGAGGGGCCTAGGAAGACCGTGCCGTACACTCACCTCTGTGAAACAACACTGTGGGAAAACGATCTTCAACTACCAGCTGGTTTCTCTAAGTGAGCAGTGTGTGGAAATCCTATGCTCTCATAGGATTGCCTAATCGCAAGGTGCCCTATACTCACCAGTGTGGTGAAAGGATCGTTCAGCTGCTACCCGGTTTCACTGTTACAAGTAAGTGTTTGAAAACACATGCGGGGCCCATGTGGCTAGCGCCATACGCGCCACTCAATCAAACAACGCTGTGGTGAAACGACCTTTCAGTTAACTTCTCACTGCGCGTAGTTACAAGGGTTTGGAAACCTAAGTGGAGGCCCCACGGAGAGTGCCATACGGTCAAGTCTGGGAAACGACACTATGGGGAAACCATCGTTCCACTACCATCTGGCTTCCCTAAGGTAGAAGTCTTTGAAAACCCATGGGAAGCCTAACGGTTAAGTGCCATGGACGCGACTGTGAGAGACAATGGTGTGGCAAAACCGTCTTTCAACTAACATCTGGCTTCCCTGCTTCAAGCCTGTTTGAACACTATCCAGGGTCTATGAGGAAAGTGCCATATTTTCAACTCCGAGACACAACAGAGTCGGGGAAACCCTCTTCCAACGAACCTGTTGTTTCAGTAAGTTAGAAGTGTTTGAAAACCACGCGGAGATGACACCGAAAGCGCCACAAACTCAACTCTGTGACACACTGTGGAGAAACCATCTTTCAACTGACATCTCATTTCACAAAGTTCCAAGCGTTTGAAAACCCATGTAGGGCCTGCGCCGAAAGTGCCACCTAGTCAACTCCGTGAAACAACACTGTGGAGACTCCACCTTTCAACTAACCTCTCGTTTCACTTAGAAGTGTTTGAGAACCGTATGCGGGTCTACGTAGAAAGTGCCATGGGCTCAACTCGGTAAAACAGCACGGTGGGGAGACCACCCTTCAAATAGCGTCTGGGCTCCCCTGTTAGAAGTGTTGGAAAACTTATGCAGAGCCTACACCGCAAGAATCATCCACTCCACTCTGTCAAACAACACCTGGGGAAGCCGTCCTCCAACTCACATTTCAATTCACTGGGCGACATGTAAATGCAAACCACGCGGGGCCTAGTCCGAAAGTGCCATATACTCAACTCTGTGAAACACCACTGTGGGGGAAAGGGTCTTTCTTCTAGCCTCTGGTTTCACTAGGTTACAAGTGTCTGAGAAGACCCACGGGACCTAGGCGCGTAGCCCATGCACTCAACTCTGTGACACAACACTGTGGTGAAGCCATGTTGCAGCTAACTGCTCTTCACTTAGAGGTGGTTGAAAACCTATGCCAGTTCTACAAAGAAAGTGTCATATGCTCAACTCTGCGCAACACGACTGTGGTGAAACCGTCTTTCGAATAACCTCTGGGTTCATTTTGTAGGAGTGTTTCGAAACTTGCGGGGGGTGGGGGGAGGGCTTAGGCGGAAAGTGCCATCTGCCCCACTGTCAATTTTTAGGGAAACCATCTTCCAACTGATATCTTGTTTCGCCATGTTAGACGTACGTGAAAAACGTTGCTAGGAACAATGAGGAAAGTGCCATGTTCTCGACTCTGTGAAAACATACTGTGGAGAAACCATCTTTCAACTAACACCTTGTTTGCCTAGGTTAGAAGAGTTTGCAAACGTATGCAGACGTGGACGGTGAGTGCCATATAGTCGGCTATGGGGAAAAACACGGTGGGGAAAACACCTTTCAACTGACATGTCAGTTCACTAAGGCAGACGTGTTTGAAAACCTATGGAGGCTTACGTAGAAAGTGACGTACACTCAACTCTGTGACACAACCTTGTGGGGAAAGATCTTCCAACTACCATGTGGTTTCACTAAGTTGGAAGTGTTTGAGAAGCATCCGGAGACTACAACGAACCTGCCGTGTGCTCAACTCTCTGGGACGCTGTGGCGGAAACCGTCTTTCCAATCACATCTCGTTTCACAAAGTTAGAAGTGTTTCACGACCTATGCAGGGCCTATGCGGAATATGCCACACACTCAACTCTGTGAGACAACACTGTGGGTCTCGACGTTTCACCTAACCGCTCGTTTCGCTTAGTGAGAAGGGTTCGAAAACCTACGTGGGTACTGCGCAGAGAGGGCCCTGTGCGCAACTCTGTCAAACGACACTGTGGTGAAAGCCTCCTTCCAACAGCATCTGGGTTCCCTCGTTAGAAGCGTTTGGAAAGCTACGCGGAGCCTAGCCCGAAAGTATCTCACACTGCGCTCTGGCAAATACCACTTGGTGAAAGCCGTCGTTCCACTGACATCTCACTTCGCTAAGGCAGACGTAGCTCCAAACGTTGCGGGGCCTACAACGACAGTGCCATATACTGAACCCTGTGAGACGACACTGTGGGGGGACACAATCTGTCTCTTAGCATCTGGGTTCACTAAGCCACAGTTGTTTCAAAAGGCTCGCAGGCGCCCAGCGCACGGGACCGTACGCTCTCAACTCTAGGAAACAACACTGTGGGGAAACCGCCCTTCAACTACCGGGTGGTTTCTCTAAGGTAGAAGGGTTTGAAAACCTACGAGCAGCCTAACGGTTGAGTGCCGTCTACTCAACTGTGAGAAACGATGGGGTGCTGAAACCGAGCACTCCACTAACACCTGGTTTCACTAACTTAAGAGTGTTTGGAAACTGTTGGGGGTCTACGCGGCAAGGGCCCTACCCTCAACTCTGTGAGACACTGGGGGGAACAAAACCACTTTTCAAATAACAGTTCGTTTCCCAAAGTGACAAGGGCTTCAAGACCCCTGCAGGGCCTGCGACCAAAGTGCCGTAGAGTCAACTCTGTGAAACAACACCGTGGAGACGCCACCTTCCAACACACCTCTCGTTTCCCTTACTGAGAAGAGTTTCAGAAACGAGGGGCTTCCGACGCAGAAAGGGCCACGTGCTCAACTCTGTAAAACAACACTGTGGTGAAACCATCCTTCAAATAGCATCTGGGTTCCCTTGTTAGACGTGTCTGAAAAGCTCTGCGGAGCTCACACCAAAAGTATGAGACACCCCACTCTGTCAAACACCTGGGGTGTGTGTGGGGGGAGGGGGGAGGGCGGAGAAGCCGTCCTTCAACCAACAGCTTACTTCACTATGTTACCTGTGGCTGCAAACCGTTCGTGCGGGGCCTACGGCGCAAGTGCCATATACTCAACTCTGTGAAACAACACTGTGGGGAGACCGTTTCAACTAACACGTGGTTTCACTAAGTTAGAAGTGTTTGAGAACCCCGTCGGGGCCTAAGCACAAAGTGCTATATGTAGATAGATAGATAGATAGATACACACACACACACACACACACACACACAGAGCACTGTCACACTGCACATTGCAGGAGCCATCTTCTGGCTAACAGCTTGCATCCACTAACGTAGAAGTGTTTGAAACCCTCTGTGGGGAGCCAGGGGGAAAGTGACATATACTCGACAGTGGGAGAGAATACTGTGGACTGACATCACGTTTCACTGGGCAGAGGTGTCTGAAAACCCATTCGGGGCCTATGACGAAGGGGCCATATACGCGACTCTGTCAAGAGGCACTTTGGGGAAACCACCTTTCAAATAACATCCCGTATCGCTAGGTTAGATTTGCCGGAAATCCTCTGCGGGCAAAGAAGGGGCAAGTGACATTTACTCGGCATTGTGAGAAAGTCCTGTGGAGAAGCCATCTTGCAACTAACATCTTGGCTCACTGAGGGAGAACTGTTTGGAAACCTATGCGGAGCCCACATGTAAGGTCAGTGCCGCAAACTCGGCTCTGTGAAGGAACATCTTGTATCGCTAAGTTAGACCAGCGTTTGAACAAACGCCTATCGTGGGGCCACCTCAGTGGAAGGTGCCATATACTCGACTCGGGCAAACTGCACTTTGCAGAAACGCTTTCCACTCACCTCTGGCTCCACTAACTTGGAAGTGTTTGCAATCCCATGTGGGGCCTAGACCCTCAGCGCTGTGAAACAACACTGTTGGGGAAACCGTCTTTCAACTACATTGGGTTTCCCCAGGTAAGAAGCGTGTAGAGCCTGTGGGGGCTTTGTGCGGCGCGTGCCACTCAACTCTGTCAAAGGTTTGCCCTTCGGGGAAACCGCCCTTCAACTGACATCTTGTATCACTAAGTCAGAAGCGTTTGAAAAGCTATGCGGGGCACGATGTGGAAAGTGACATGTACTCGATACTCTGAAAGAATCCTGCAGAGAAACCATGTCTCAGCTGACATCCTGTTTGACTAAGTTGCAAGAGTTTGAAAGCGTATGCAGACGTACGCGGCAAGTGCTCTGTCCTCGACTGTGTGAAACAAAACCGTGGGGGGCGGGGGGCGGGGGCGAGGAAACACCTTTCCGCTAACATCTCCTTTCCCTAAGTGAGGAGAGGCGGAACAGTGATGGGAGGCCTGTAATGAAAGTGCCATACACTCACCTTTGTGCAGCTGCACATTTGGGGAAACCATGTTTCCGGGAACATCCTGTATCACCAGGTTGGCACCGTTTGAAATCCTATGCGGAGAACGACGTGGAAAGTCACCCTCCACCCTGTGGAGAAACCATCTTTCAGCTAGCATCTCCTTTCACTCAGGTCCAAGTGTTTGCGAACCTACGGTGGCTTGCGTAGAAAGTGCCCTTACACTCCATCATGTGAAACACGGTGTGGCGAAACGGTCTTTCTCCTAATATCTTGCTGCACTAAAAGAGAGCTGTCTGACAACTGTGCGGGGCCTGCAAGGTAAGTGCCGTATAGTCACCCGTGTGAAGGCACACTCTGAGGACACCATCTTTTAGCTAACACCTAGTTTCACTCAGTTCCAAGGGCTTGAAAACCTGCGCGGGGACTACGCGTCAAGTTCCATGTCCTCAACTCTGTCAGACTTCACTCTGGGGAAACCAACAGTCAACTAACAGCTTGTATCAATCACTAGGTTTGTGACCATCTTTCCACTACCGTCTTATTTCACCACGTTAGAAGTGTTTGAAAAACTGCTGGGAACGAAGATTCGTCTTCAACGGAATTCTCGAGTTTCTCAGCATTCTCGATTCAGAGAAAACATACTGTGGAGAAACCATCTTTCACCTCACATCTGGTTTCTCTAAGTTAGAAGTGTTTGAAACACTTACGTGGGCCCATGCGGAAAGGGCCGTATACCCAATCCTGCGAAACAACACTGTAGCGAAACCAGCTTTCACCTAATATGTGGTTTCGCTCAGTGAGACCTGTTTGAAAACCTACGCGGGGCCTACAGGGTGAGTGCCATATACTCAACCCTGTGACACAACACTGTGGGGAAAATACCTTGTAACTAGCCTGTCGTTTCACTACGTGAGAAGAGTTTGACGACCTATGCAGGGAATGATGTGGAAAGTCACATATACCAGCCATCGCAAAAGACTCCTGTGGAGAAAGCATCTTTCAACTAACGGGTTTCACCAAGTTGGAAGTTTTGGGAACCTATGCAGGGCCTCCCAGCTCACTGCCGTAGACTCATCTCTGGGAACCAACACGGTGGGAAAGCATCCTTTGAATGGACATCTAGTTTCACTAAGTTAGAAGGGTTTGAAAAATTATCCAGGGACTGTGCAGAAAGAAACTGCCACATATTCAACTCTGTCAAAACGGCACTTTGGGGAAACCGTCTTGCCACTAACATCTTGTTTCTCCCTGTTAGAAGCGTTTGAAAACCTGCTGGGGACGACGACGAACGTGCCATACACTCAAGTCTGTGAAATCACACTGTGGGGGAAAACCCATCGTGTTGCTAACATCTTGCTTCACTGAGTTAGAAGTCTTTGAAAACCTAGGCGGGGACTATGCGGAAAGTGCCATATACTCAACTCCGTCAAAACTGCACTTTCAACTAACGTGCAACCCACACAAGACACGAATTACATGGAAACCCACACATATATCACACCTACCACAGTACCCAAACACACCACACACAAACCCAAAACATTTAAGGGAAACACACCACACACGGCCACCCGTGCGATACCCTCAAGACACTTATAACACACATACACGCACACCCTGCACATTCCACACACCTGGCACACCGCATTGGCCACCTTCCTACGACATACACACCTGCATGACACATACACCGTCTACACATGCATACATCACACACACCACGTGCTCACCACACACTCACCGTGTATATGCCACAGACATATCCAACACACATCACCCATGCCCCACACGCCCACAGTTATCACCCTCGCACAGTATTACCACACTCAACACATATACAGCACACAGGTTCCAAACAAACCACGGCTCGTATGCCACGCCTACACCCTCCACACACACACCCCACACCCCAAACCTGCGCCACTTATACGGAAGACAGATGCTCCCTCCTCTACGCATCGACTACAAGGACACCACACACACTGCACATAGAGACACAACTGTGACGCATATGCCACACAGCCACGTCACTCCTACACCGAACACACAACAGGGTACCAACATACCTCGCACGACACGTGAATACCACACAGACACCTCACCCGGTCCCCACATACACACCAAACCACTAACACATCACACAGACATCTTCCACACACTACTTACTACACCTACTACGCGTACCACACATATACACACCGTACACACGTATAGCACACAAACACACTCCATATGTACACCACCAACATGCCAAACTTATACCGCACACAACGCACTTGCACTACACAGACACCGCATCTACAATACACACACCATGAGGATCCATACGTCTGTGAAATACGGACACCACACACACCACACACACCACACTTACACTGCCCAAGCTCCACCCGTATGCCACACCACAAAACCACACGTGCACCCCATACACAACACACATGCCATAGAAAGACCATACACGCACATACGTTCTATGCGGCGCATACCTAGCTGATATACTACAATCACAACCCATATAGGACACTTGAAGACAACACAGAAGGACACATACAGCACCTACAAAGCACCGACACACCATAGACACACCACATTCACCACACAAATAACATACCCAGACACAAACAAGATACATAACATACGTGCCATCCATACTTTAGAGATGTAAGATGTTAGCTAAAAGATGGCTTCTGCAATGTGCAGTTTGACAGAGGGCCCGACGGGTTTCTCTAATGCTTCTAACGTAGTGAAACCAGGTGTTAGTTGAACCCGTTTCCCCACAGTGTTGTTTCACAGAGTTGAGTATATGGATGGCACTTTGGCTGTAGGCGCCGCATGGTTTGCAACCACGTGTAACATAGTGAAGTAAAATGTCAGTTGAAGGACGGCTTCCCCAAAGTCTTTGCCAGAGTGCAGTGTAAGATACTTTCGGGGTAGGCTCCGCATAGGTTTTCAAACACTTCTAACAGTGAACCATGGTGCTACTTGAAGGATGGTTCCACCAGTGTTGTTTTACAGAGTTGAGCATACGGCACTCGTTGCGTGGAACGCACGTAGGTTTTCAAACCCTTCTCGCTAAGTGAAACGACAGGCTGGTTGAAACGTGGAGACCCACAGTGTTGTTTCACAGAGTTGACTATAGGCACTTTCTGCGCAGGCCTTGCATGCGTGGGTTTTCAAACACTTGTAAGTTTGTGAAACGGGAAGATACTTCAAAGACGGGTTCCCTAGGGCGTCTCATAGAGTGAGTCCCTTTCGGGTGTAGCTCCTCATGGTTTTCAAACTGACACATGTTAGTCGGAAGATGGTGTCCCCACTGTGTTCTGTCACAGAGTTGAGCATACGGCCCTCTCCTCCCAGACCCTGAATAGTTTTCAAACACTTTTAAGTTAGTGTAACCAGATGTTCGTTGAAATATTGTTTTAGCACACCATCGTTGTTCACCGTTGAGCGTAGGTATGGCACTTAACCAGTTGGCTTCTCATAAGTTTTCAAACACTTCTACCTCAAAGGGTCGACCGCATAGAGGTTGAAAGGTGGTTGTTTCCCCACAGTGTTGTTTCACGGAGTTGAGCGTCTGGTACTCTCCACATAGGCCCCGCATGTGTTTTAAACACCTGTAACCGAGTGAAACCGGATGTTGGGAGATTGTCTCTCGACCGTGACGGTGCCCAGGGCACCTCCAGGTCCCGCCTAGTTTTCAAGCAATGTCAACGTAGCGAACGCCGATGTTTCACTCTTTGTTCCAGAGGTGAGTCTAAGGCACTTTCCGTGTAGGCCCCGCACGTATTTACTAACGTTTCTCACATTGTGAAACGTAGCCGTTAGTTGAATGATGGTATCCCCACGGCACTTCCTAAAGTTAGGGACAAGGCACTGGTCGGGGCAGGCCTACAGTGTTTTTCAAACACTTGTGACTTAGTGAAACAAGATGCTAGTTGAAAGAGAGTTTCCCTCAAGTGCTGCCTGGTAGAGTTGAGTACATAGAACGAACCTTCCACCTAGGCTCCGCATCGGTCTCCAAACGCTTCAGACTTCATGAATAGGACGATGGGAGAAAGATTCCCCTCGAGTGTTTCATGGGATTGCGTTACAAGGCACACTCGGTGTAGGTGCTGCATTTGCTTTGACCCGTTTTTAACTTGGTGGAACAAGATGTTAGTGGAAAGATGTTTCCCTCACACTTTTCTGTTTCACAGAGGTGAGTGCATGGCACTTTCCCCGTAGGGCCCACATAGGCTTTCCAATCGCACTTGGCGAAACAAGAGGTTAGTTGCGAGCTGGATACCCCACAGTGTTTTTTCACGGAGTTGAGTGTACGGGCCCTCTCCGCCCCGGCCCTGCGTGGGTTTTCAAACCCTTCTCGCTTTGTGAAATCAGATAGACGTTACTTGAAAGTCGGTTTCCCCACGGTGTTGTTTCACGGAGGTGACTCTATGGCCCTTACCCTGTAGACCCCGCATAGGTTTTCAAAGAGTTCTCACTTACTGAAACCTGGTGTTAGGTGAAAGACTCTTTCCCCGTAGTTGTTTCACAGAGCTGCGTGTAGGCATTTGCGCCTAAGCCCCGCAGAGGTTGGCAAACGCTTCCAACATACTGAAACAGGATTTTAGTTGGAAGGTGGTTCCCCCACAGTGTTTCATGCACTTCAGCCTATGGCGCTTTCCGTTTCGTCCCCACAGGGGTTTTCAAAGACGTGAAAAACCTGTGCAGCGAAAGCCGATGTTAGTGGCTAAAAGGCATCGCCACACTGGTGTTTCACAGCGCTGAGTACCTGGCAGTGTCTTTGTGGCCCCGCAAGCGTTTGCAAACACTTCCCACTTAGTTAAACCAGATGTGAGTTGAAAAGTGGTTTATCTACGACGATCCTTGACAAAGTGAGTAAAGTGCACTTTCCTTGTTACTTCTATGTCTAGGATTCCAACATGTCTAACATTGTGGAACAAGTTGGTAGTTGAAAGATGTTTCCGCACAGTGATTTTACACCGCGTTGAGTATGTGACACTTTTCATAAATAAGCCATTTAGCAACTAACATCTTGCTTCGCTGAGAAGTGTTTGAAAACCTATGAGGAAAACGAGATACACTCCACGCTGAAATCTTACCGTGGAGAAACCATCCTTCAGCTACCATCAGGTCTCACTAGGTTAGAGGTATTCGACAACCTCTGTGGGGCCTACGAATAAGTAAAGTGTCATGTACTCGAGTCTGGCAAATAACACTGGGCGGAAACCATCTTTCACCCCGCATCCTGTTTCAGTACATTAGACCCCTCTTGGTTTGAAGACCCATGGGGGGGGCCTACACCGAATGTGCCATGCACTCAACCCTGGGAAACGACCGTGTGGTGAAACCCTCTATCCACTAACGTCGGGTTTCACCAAGTTAGAAGTGTTTGAAGACCCATGCGGGGCCAACACCAAAACTGCCGTAGGCACGACTGTATGAAACATCTTTCAGCTGACATCTGGTATCCCTACGATTAAGAACATCTTTGAAACCTATGCGGAGCCCATGCGGAAAGTGCCATACACTCAACTCTGCACAAGAGTCTGCTCAAACCCTCAGTCAACTAACCTCTTGTTGCACAAGGTTGGAACAGTTTGAAAACCTATGCGACACCTACAGGGAAAGTGCCTTATACTCAAATACGGGAAACAACAACATTTTGGGGAACCCTCTGTCAAGAAACATTCGGTCTCACTAATTTGGACGGGATGGAAAACGTACGCGAGCGACTGTGAGAGAAGCGCCATATCCTGCACTCTGTGAGACAACACTGTGGTGAAACCGTCTTTCAACTACCATTTGATGTCACTAATTTGTAAGTGTTAGAAAACCCACGCGGGCAACTATACGGAAAGCGCCATCACTCAGCTCTGTGAAACAACAGTGTGGTGAAACCATCCTTCAACTAACATCTTGTTTCACCGTTAGAAGTTTCTGTAAACGTTTTCGGGGAATTACGATGCAAGTGGCATATACTTGATTGTGTGGAAGAGTGTTATGGAGAAACGGTCTTTCAACGAATATCTTGTTTCACGAACAGAAGCACTTGAAACCCTATGCCGGGTCTAGGAGGAAAGTGCCGTCTACTCAACTCAACTCTGTGAGACAACACTGAGGTGAAAACCTCTTTCAACTACCATCTGATTTCAGAAATTTAGAAAAGCGTACACACTTATGAGGGACCTAGAGGAAGGTGCCATATACTCCACTCTGTGAAACCATATTGTGGGATAAAAACCTTTCCCTTAACAACTTGTTTTCACTGTTAGAACTGCTTTACAACATACACTAGGGACTATGGGGAAAGTGACATATACTCGACTCTAAAATCTGCTGTGGGGAAACCATCTTTCAACTAACTTAACGGCTTCACGTTGCTAGGGCGTGTTCCTAAACCCGTGCATAAAGCCTATGCATAAAGTGCCACATAGTCAACTCTGGCAAACAGCACATCTTTCAACTAATGTCGTGTTTCACGACACTAGAAGTGGCTAAACACTCACGCGGGGACTACGGCCAAAGTGCCCGGTACTCAACCCTGTGAAACGTTTGTGCGGTGCCAACATCTATCAGTTAACATCTGGTTTCGCTAACTTAGTGTGCTTGAACACCCACGCGGGGGGCGACATCAAAAGTGCCACATACACACCCTGTCTCATACGTTGCGGGGGAAACCGTCTTTCCAGTAACAGTCAAGTTACGCTAAGGTGGAAGTGTTTGAAAACCTAGGAGGGGCCTAAGCGGAAGGTGCTAAATACCCATCTCCCTGCGAAACAACACTGTGGGGCAACCGTCTTTCAACTAATACCTGGTTTCACAAAGTCTGAAGTGTTTAGAAACACTTGAGTGGCCTCCGCAAGGTGCCATAGACACAACTCTGTGAGGAGACCACTGTTCGATTACCATCTGGTTTCACTAAGGTTCAAGTGTTTGGAAAACTGTGCTGGGGATACATGAAAGGGCCATATACTCGATTCTGTGAAGCAGCAGCGTAAGGAAAACCGTCGTTCAACTACCATCTTGTTTCGCGAGGTTCCAAGTGTTGGAAAATCAATGCAGGGCTTATGGTGAAAGTGCCACATCCTCAACTCTGTCAAAACGCACTTTGTGGAAATAGTCTGCCAATTAACGTGTCGTGTCGCGTAGAAGTCTGTGAAGGTCTATGTGGGGAACGATGTGGAGAGTCACACGTACAGGACACTGTAGAGAATCCGGTGGAGAAACCCTCTTTCAACGAACATCTTGGTGCACTAAGTTCGAAGTGTTTGAAGACCTATGCAGGGACTACGCAGAGAGTGCCATATATGCTCAACCCTGTAAAACAACAGCGTGGTGATCCCATCCTCCAAATATCACCTGGGTTCCCTTGTCAGACGTGTTTGAAATGCCATAGGGCGGCTACGCCGAGTGTATCTTACGTTGCACTGTGTCAGACAACACTTGGAGGAAGCCGTCCTCCAACTCACATCTTATTTCCCTAAGTTTGATGTGTTTGAAAACCATGCGGGGCCCACAACGAAAGTGCCATATACTCATACACTCAATTCCGAGAACAGACACTATGGGGACACAGTCTTTCTCCGAGCATCTGGATTCGCGAGGCTACAAGGGTTGGAAAAGACGGGGGGAGGGGGCTTAGGTGCATAGCACCATACGCTCAACTCTGTGAAACAACGTGGGAGAAACCGACTTTATCTAAAAACTGGACCACTAAGTTAGAAGTGTTTGAAACCCCCGAGGGGCCTAGGAAGACCGTGCCGTACACTCACCTCTGTGAAACAACACTGTGGGAAAACGATCTTCAACTACCAGCTGGTTTCTCTAAGTGAGCAGTGTGTGGAAATCCTATGCTCTCATAGGATTGCCTAATCGCAAGGTGCCCTATACTCACCAGTGTGGTGAAAGGATCGTTCAGCTGCTACCCGGTTTCACTGTTACAAGTAAGTGTTTGAAAACACATGCGGGGCCCATGTGGCTAGCGCCATACGCGCCACTCAATCAAACAACGCTGTGGTGAAACGACCTTTCAGTTAACTTCTCACTGCGCGTAGTTACAAGGGTTTGGAAACCTAAGTGGAGGCCCCACGGAGAGTGCCATACGGTCAAGTCTGGGAAACGACACTATGGGGAAACCATCGTTCCACTACCATCTGGCTTCCCTAAGGTAGAAGTCTTTGAAAACCCATGGGAAGCCTAACGGTTAAGTGCCATGGACGCGACTGTGAGAGACAATGGTGTGGCAAAACCGTCTTTCAACTAACATCTGGCTTCCCTGCTTCAAGCCTGTTTGAACACTATCCAGGGTCTATGAGGAAAGTGCCATATTTTCAACTCCGAGACACAACAGAGTCGGGGAAACCCTCTTCCAACGAACCTGTTGTTTCAGTAAGTTAGAAGTGTTTGAAAACCACGCGGAGATGACACCGAAAGCGCCACAAACTCAACTCTGTGACACACTGTGGAGAAACCATCTTTCAACTGACATCTCATTTCACAAAGTTCCAAGCGTTTGAAAACCCATGTAGGGCCTGCGCCGAAAGTGCCACCTAGTCAACTCCGTGAAACAACACTGTGGAGACTCCACCTTTCAACTAACCTCTCGTTTCACTTAGAAGTGTTTGAGAACCGTATGCGGGTCTACGTAGAAAGTGCCATGGGCTCAACTCGGTAAAACAGCACGGTGGGGAGACCACCCTTCAAATAGCGTCTGGGCTCCCCTGTTAGAAGTGTTGGAAAACTTATG
>NW_028240209.1:0-27989 GCF_028749965.1 Puma concolor
GAGCCAAAATCAAGAGTCGATGCTCAAGTGACAGCCATCCAGGTGCTCCACCAATTACGTACTTTAAATATGTACAGTTTGTGTATATCAGTTAAACATTAATGAAGTTGTTAAAAAAAGAAAACAAACATGATTGGATATTGTGTCTTTTGACCTCTGGGGCTGCTATTTCAAACCTGGTCCCCCAGCATCTACTGATTCTCGGAATCGCCAGTATCTTTCATACACTCACATAAGTTCTTCAAAATAAATGTAACTTGGGAAAAGGGGAAATACCCTGGCAGTTATCACGTGTATCAATTATAAATGTCACAACACTTAGAACTATGATCCATACATGAGATGGGTGATATAGCATATGTTTGCTTTCGACAACTTGGAGCTGCTTGAGTCCCAGCACCCCATTACCCTTGTACACTTGTTCATTACTTGTTTACCAGTTCATGGTCCTCTGCCTCCTTATACTGTATAAGAAGGGACTTGGTCTGTCTTGCTCACTTCTGTATTTATAATGGTCCAGAACCAGGCTGGAACGCTGGTGGAAAAACCAAGTGGCGTTCGGAGATCTTCTTTGGATTGCAGATCTTGGTGGAACGGCGGGCTCAGAGGACCCTGTTTCTCCAAACGTCTGAGCGCTGAATGCAAGTGGGGCAGGAAATTTACAGTCATCAGCTGCCATATCTGTGGGGGTTTTCCTGCACACAGAAAACAAAGGAAGAAGAACCAGGAGGTGGGGTCTCTAAGATAGAGACCAGAGTTCATTTTAGTCCCACTGGCCATCTATGGTGCAGTATTTTATTCACTTCTCCAACATTATCCCATTTTATGCCTTTTAAGAAACCTTTTCGTAGGTATCAGATTTCAGTTTTTTAGGTTGGTACCCTCAGAAGGCTAAGATGCCTGCAGTAGTTTGGCGAGCAACAGTGTTTTCAATAAAATGTATTCTGGTATTCAGTATACAGGGGCCAATGGGTACAAATAAAATTATGGAGAAGAGGGGCCCCGCCAGGACAGGAAGCCAGGATTCCAATCCGTGAGATCTCATTTGTTCCATTGATTGCTACTTTCCTGTTGTCTATGTTGAATTATTATTATTATTATTATTATTATTATTATTATTATTATTATTATTATTATTATTATTATTAGTTCCTTAACCTTAGTTGTGAGTATTTCTGACTGGTTTAAAAAATAGCAGCATTCCTCCACCCAAAATTTGCAAGTCCCTCCATTTTCTGATGTGAGGAGGTCGGGGGCCTGTCTATTTTGGGGGGTTACTGTCACCAGAGAGTTTATTTGGTTTTGTAAAGTTACCAGAGAATCGGCCACCCGTTCCATGTCTTCATTTAGCTCTTGAGATAATCTATGGTACAGTCCTATGCATAAACCTATGCCCCCTTATCCAGTTCCTATTCCTGTCACAATTTCTGAGCCTATCAGAATGGGTAGCAGGACTGCCCGTTTAGCATGAGACTTGGGGCTAAAGGTTGTTATGAACTGATCTTCAGTGTATGCAAATATCTCTGGGGTCCGGAAGATGGAATAACATTTCGGAGTCCAGTTGGCCTCTAAGCATCGATAGGCCGAATTAGAACACAGATAGAACACCCCAAGGGTGCAAAATAGGGTTGTAGTCCTCATTAAGGTTCTATCTCTTCTTCCTAGGGAGGGAATTCAGGGACTCTACGGATTAGATTGTCAGCATTGGGAGATGGACCCTAGTGGCCAGGGGTCCAATTGAGACAGAGGTGTTGCTTTTCAGGTTTGCAGGAGCTTCCTAGGTCAAATGGATTGGAGTAGCTAAGTAAGTCCTCTGGCTGAGGGGCAAGCACATCCAGCAGGTTTGCATGTGATTATCTATCTTATGGAGGACTAGTAGAGCAGTGTCGGCCCAATACTGGAGTGAGGAATTGGTAGGCATCTGATTGACGGCTGAAGTTTCAAACGTTGGTACGCTGGTGGCAGAGTGGTAACCTTTATGGCTTGTATTACCCTATCCTGAGTATGCTTTATAACTTTTTGAAGGGCCCTGTAGTGCAGCCCTCCCCTGTTCGAGATTCCCCATTGAGGAAAGTAAGTGTAGCCAGCTCGCTTCCCTCTCTGGAGGCCCTTGTTGTGACATGGGTTACTGATAGTTTGGTTATATCCTGGGTCCAATACTTAGTACTTGGGGCACCAGATGACTGACAGAGAGTGGGTGTTTTCCCATGTAGCAATCTTTGTGGAAGGAGGGAAAGGTGCTGAACCCCCTGGACCCCCTTATTGTCCCATGACAATTGTGGGGGCAAAGTGGATAAGCGGCAGTTGTGAGGGTGAGAGCGGTTATCATAATACACAGGCAATGCTTGGTAACCCTCCCATCCAGAGAAGGTATGTGAGGCGCAGGATGCATCTTTTGCACCATGTCCAGCTTGTTGGCACGGTCTCTATCAGCCCAACAGTAAGAAGTAAGACCAGGCTTATGACACCAGTAAGGGGCAAGGGTTGGCAGAGTTGCATTCAAACCCCTGGGCTTGGTTCACGCATTGATTCTTCAAGCTTCTGCTGTGTGCAGGCCAGCCATCTCCCATGGTGTGGCTGGAGCAGGGCTGGAAACCTCAGGGGTCAGTTCCCTTTTGAGGGAAGGTTAAGAGGGATGACTGGATCTGGATCACTTCGCCAGGTTGTGGGTTCTTCTGAGTTGGACTTCTTAACTGTGGAGTGATGGACCCATGGGGTGATACCTGAAGTTTTGGGGGCTGTAGGAGTTGTTAGAATAACAGTGTGAGGCCCAGTCCACTCTGGTATAAAAGGTTCCTTCGTCCAATCTTTGACCCACACCGATTCTTCTGGTGAAAGAAGTGAACGGGGTCCCTAAGGAAATTGTGACCCTCTCTATGATGTATCTCTAACTTGTTTAGGACTTCCCCAAGTTCTGGAGCTGTTATCTTATTTCCTTGTTGCAATCTGGTTTAGGTCCCTTGGAGCTTTCCTAAATGTGTGTGTGTGCGCCTGGGAGTGGGGGGGGGGGAGGATCGCCCATATAATAACTCAAAAGGGAAGAATCCCAATGCCCCTGGCGGGCATTGGGCACACAGGAGGACCAGCCGAATCAAATCTGGCCATGGGGGTTAGTCTCTTGGTGGAACTTGGCCACGGTTTCCTTGAGGGTGCAGTTCATCTGCTCTACCTTTCCCTGAGCCCTGGGGGCGTTAAGCAGTGTGCAGTTTCCAGGCAATGTTAAGGGACTTTGTTAGGGTTCGTATAATGTCCGCTCCAAAGGCAGGCCCATTATTACTGTGTGTGGTTAAGCCCAATTTCCCATAGAAGAGCCTAGGCCACCTCGTGACTTCATTCCATTCTGGTCTGGAAAGCTTGGACGCATCCCAAATTGGTGCAGATTATTACAAGGAGGTACCTCAACCCTTTATTTGGTTGTATGTTGGTAAAGTCCGCCCCTAAGTCCATCCTTTGTGAGCCAGGCAGGGGCCGTGGAGCTGAGCAAGCATTGTTTTTGGCACACGTTACACTTTATTCACTGACAGCCTGGCATAAACCGGCCGCTGGCTGATATCGTAGATCTTTTGAGGAGGACCTCTAGAGCAGTTTTCCCTAAGAGGGTGAGTTAGTTATCTTCCTTCACTAGGTGCTTTCACATAGATGACGGGACAAGACTCACCATCCGTCTTTGCTTAGTGTGCCCACTTCTGTCGAGGCCCAAATTCTTTCTTCACTTGTGTACATTGGTGGGGAGGCTTCCTTCTGGGGCGCAAGAGTCAGAGTGTAGGGAGGAGCGTCACCTAGGTCACCTCAGGCAGCCACTCTGGCTGTTTTGTCGGCCAGGTGATTTCCTTGATTTATGGAGTCATCTCATTTCTGAGGTCCCTTACAGTGTAGGATAGCTACTTTGACTGGTAGCCATATGGTCTCAAGAAGCTTTAGTATTTCTTCCTCGTTTTTGATAGTTTTCTCTGATGCGGTAAGGAGGCTTTTTCCTTTATAGATGGCCCCATGTACATGCACAGTAGCGAAGCCATATGGGGAATCGATGTAAATGTTAACTCATTTACCTTTGCTGACGATGATGGCTCAGGTTAAGGCGTACTGAGTCCAGCCCATTGTGCCGACCATCCTTCCGACAAGGCCATGGCTTTCCGAGCTTCCGTGGTGTGATGACCGCATACCCTGCTCTTTGGCTGCACTCCTCTAAATAGCTGCTCCCATCGCTGAACGGGGTAATCTCTGGGCTTGTTATACCCTGCTCTTGGAAGTCTAGAAAGCTGGCGTAGACTTCATCCACTACTCCAGAACAGTCATGGTCAGGTTCTCCCTCCTCTTTGGGAAGGAAGGTGGCCAGGTTTAGTGTTCTGTTTCGAGAACACTGTTTCAAGAGTGAGCCTTGGGTTCTCATAGAGAAGGCCTTGGGATTGTGTCAGCTGAGAAATGGAGAGGAAATGATATCCTTGGGTGCTTGTGAGCCAGACGACCGTGTGTGGGGCCTTAACATTAAACGTTTGGCCCAGTGTGAGCTTGTCTGCAACCTTGATGAGCAGGACTGTGGCTCTGAGCTCTGAGACACAGGGGCCATCCTCCAGCCTCAGGATCAACTTTTTTTTTTTTTTGAGAGTTAGAACACTGGCCATTGCCGAGGCACCATGCTCTGAGTGAGCACTCCCTTTCGTGTGAAGAAGTTAAAGGGTCTGTCTATGTCAGGCAAACGAAGGGCTGGGGCTTGTCCCAGAGCCAAATTTATTTCTGTGAAAGCAGCCCTCACCTCCTCAGTCCATGCAAGGGGCTCCCAGTTTGGTCCTCCCAACAGGTCATATAGGGACCTCACTATGGCTGAGCATCTGAGGATTCCCAATGCGACAGAACCCTCTGGCCCCTAAACATTCACACAAGCCTCGTTTTGTTTGGGGCTGGGGCAGTGTGGTGCCACATTTTCTTCCTTTCCGGTCCTCGTTTTCTATTTCCTTTTGTGAGGAGGGAACCTAAGTATTGGCCCTGCTAACGAATCTGTGCCTTTTTCCAAGAGGCCTGGTACCCCAAGTAGGATCAGAGCTGTAGGAGGGCCTGTGTACCTTTCATACAGTCTTCCTGGGAGTCACTGGAAAGGAGGTCTTCTACGTATTGAAGAAGGACATACCCTGCGGTTTTCTTCGGAAAGTCAGCGAGATCTGGCCCTAGGGCTTCCCGCAGAAGAATGGGCGAGTTGTTGAAACCTTGGGAAAGTAGTGTCCAGGCCAGCTGCATCTGGCACACTTAACGGGCTCACTCCATTCAAAGGCAAACAATGATTGCCTTTGTGGAGCCAGGCAGAGGCAGAAGAAAGCATCCTTCAGATCAAAGCACGCAACCCTTCTGGCTGACCACGGAATTTGGCTGAGGAGAGTATACTGAGGGTTCGGAATGACTGGGGGTAAGGAAACAGTCACTTTGCTAATGGCCCTCAAATCCTGTACTGGTTGTTGTCCTCCTCCTGGCTTCTTGCCTGGCAAGAGTGAGGTATTCCAAACTGATTGGCACTCAGTTAGAATACCTCTTTCTCTGAGCTTGGTCAGGTGCTCTTGTATGCCCATTGTAGCCTCTAGTGGAAGGGGGTACTGCCTTGGTGTCTCAGGTTCAGCTGCAGGGATCAGGTCAACAATGATTGGGACCCGATTCCAAGCTATTTCAGGCGGGTTATCATCAGCCCATAGGGAGGGGAACGTAAGCCTGAATTCTTAGGGGCGACAAGGTAAGGCCTGGGTACAGAATAGTCTCCATTCTTCTTCCCTTGGCAGGGGTATCGCCAAGACCAGGGTTTCCTTCTGCCTTGGGTTTAATTGGAGCTAGTGTGTCCAGTGGGTTCAAAAGGTATCTGGGCCCCAAGATTGGAGAGTAGATCGCGACCCAGGAGAGCAATCAGGCAGTCAAGTAAGTAGAGGAACTCATGCCGGGCCTTGTGACCCCCAAGTGCACCTTGTTGAGCTTGACAGAAGAGCTGTTGCATTGCCTGTGTCCCAGTAGCCCCAAGTATGGTTGCTGTCTTTTGGCCTATGGGCGCTACCAGGGAAGCAACCAAGGAGTATTCAGCCCCAGTTGAAAAGTATTTCAACCATGAAAGTTATTGTTCAGCCCTCATCCTCATTTCAGCCGTGGGTTCATGGGGGCCAAGAAAGAAAGAGTCTGGTGCCCCTCAGTCCAATGCTACCCCGGCCAGATCAAGAAGGTTCTCACCTCGAGGTTCCTCCAGATATTGGCTGGGTTTTGAGGTCCCCATCCAATTCGGACATTCTTACAGTTTCCCTTGCCTTTGCAGTATGCAGACTGGTCCCATGCGAAGGGGGCTATGGGCTTCCCCCCTTTTGTGGTTGGGGTTTTTCGATGCTACTAAAAAACAGCAGCATCTGTTCTTTAGTTCTGCTGTGAGAAAGGTGGCCTTCTTTTTTAGACTTCACCCCTCTTTCAGCTGAAAATTTCTGTTCGTGAAAACTGCATTGACGGCCTCTAACAGCTGAGTGATATTCATCTAGCAAAGCCCTCCAACCTCTGGAGTTTTCCTCGGATATCTGGGGCAGCCTGTGCCACTAAAGAGGTATTTACCATCTGTTGACTTTCTGGTGCCACGGGGTCAAACGGGACGTATACATGGTACGCCTCACAGAATCTTTCATAGCAGTCTCCGGGAGACTCCCCAGGGTGCTGTGTGACTGATGATATTTTAGTCATGTTCATGGGATTGTTGACTCCAGCTCAGACTCCCTGAAGGAGGGCTTCCTGGTATCCTCAGACGTGACCCTGTCCTCCTTCTGTGGTGAAATCCCATGTTGGGGGTTCTTCAGGGATGCAGCTTGAGCCCAGACAGTAGGGTTATTGATTCCTGGAGATGTGTGATCTTCTGTGTACTGTCATGTTTCTGTCATCCTTATTTTTAATTCAACAAAGTATGGAGTAACTGTTGACAATCTTCCCAAGTCTGTCAGTAGGTCTGGAGGAGGGACTCCATCAAGTCAACCATTGCTTGTGGCTTTTCGGAGTATGGTGGAGTGTTGTGTTTCCAATTGAAGAGGTCGGTTGTAGAGGAAGGTAGATAACACATCATGGAATGGCTGGTCTGGACTGGTCCATCCTCATTCTGTCTTTCAGGCTCTCTTGTCTCCGTTACATACATTCGGAGAGTTTTAGGTCTGTGTCTGTTGCGCAGTCTGGCTGCTGGCCCATGTTGGGGTGGGTTATCTGGGTCTGAGAGCGGCTGGGAGATGGGGGGCACTGACTGCAGTGGCAACTGCACTGACTCTGGCTGTGGCTGGAGAGACAGATGCAGGAGGAGTCTCAAGCTCAGAGAGCTTGAAGAGTCATGAGGAGGTGGAAATACAATATTTTCCTCCATATCTCCTTCAAATATTAGAGGAGCAGTGGGTCGCTTCTTTGGCTCCCTGTGGGAGCCTCCATATAAGGTGGCTAAACCTTTGCCTGGCTCTGCTTGCTAATGATGATCACTTCAAGGCAGTAGATTTGGGGCAATTTCAAGCCAGGAGTTAATGTATGGAAATTGATCAGGGTGGCCTGGTTTCCCAGTGACTATTAGCCAAACCTGCTGCACTATTTGAGTATCTAACGTCCCTTCTGGAGGCCATCCTACATTGAATGTGGGCCATTCTAGTTCACAAAATTTCCTTAAATTCTTGGGTGTCGTTGTCACCCCATGGTAACCTGAAATCCCATTTTAACATTTTTTGATCACGACCTCTAAAATCGTAGGCTTACTGTGTTTTCATCCCATTATTAATTTCTTTCTCATATTTGGTGTCACACAGACAGACAAAGTTAGGATATACCGCTAGATGACAGGACTATTCAGATACTCCTCTGGTCCTATTCCTGAGGGAATGTTTAGGAGAGGTTTGACTATAGTGGACTCGGCTTTGTGACTTGTGATGGGCAACTGATCTGATACTGCCCTCGACTTTATACTCTCACAATGACACAGGGGAGCCCATTCAGACTCCATAGACTTTTGGGGTCCTTAAGGGTGTCCGTCCATGAAGCCACAAACTCTAACTCGACTGGCAACCCTGGCTTAGCTGCACATCCTCTCTCTCTCTCTCTCTCTCTCTCTCTCTCTCTCTCTCTCTCTCTCTCTCTCTCACACACACACACACACACACACACACATGCACACACATGCACACACACGCACACCAGAGTCCTTTACATTTCCTTCCACAAAATTTTTTACCTGGGACACCTATTAAGTCCTCTGGGGATTGATCATGTCCCCCTTCCGCCCTTTTGGGTATGCCTGACACTTCGGGGCCCCATCCTTACCAGTTCCATGGAGCAGGACCTGCCTAAGACAACGGAGAAGTAGGCTGAGGAAATTCAGGCAGAGCATGCACTTTCTCCCTTTCGAGCCTTTGCTTTGCCACCACCTCGCCCTTCTCCTAAACCGGGGGCAACAATGGGCCAGTGCGGTTGGGTTTCCTGGTCAGCAATCTAGTTTGTTTTCGAACCAGGCTGGAACACTGGAGGAAAAACCAAGTGGCACTCAGAGAGTTTGGACAGAGAGTTTGGCTCACCAAACGTCTGAGCATAGAGTCAAGTGGGGAGGGGGTAATTTATAGTCGTCAGCTTCCTTATCTGTGGGGGTTTTCGCACATGCACTAAAGAAAGGAAGAAGAACCCAGAAGCGAAGTCTCTAAGCTAGAGACCAGAGTCTGTTTGAGCCCCTTTGATCATCTTTGGAGTACTTTATTCACTTCTCCAACAAGAGTAGAGCTCTAAATACCACATAGTATATGCTCATTAAATCTATATTAAGTGAATGAGTTCTATTGCTTCTGTATCGGACATATAACAAGATTTTTGACAATCTATATGGTAAGAGTCCCCAGACCATCACATTATAGGGATTTCAAGGTTGTCTAGTCTCCACACAATATTAAGGTTTGGTTACAACCACCATAAGCTAACCCTACAACCTCACATCCTGGATCATATAATGCCCCTGTCTCCTCCTCATTCACAATCTTTTGCAACTGAGTGCAGACACTTCCATAATGTGGTCTTGGTTCAGAAAGCCAAATTCCTCCGTTTCTCTCAGTCAGACAGAATGAAAAATGACTGTGAACGTCTGCCAGTAATGTTGCAATAGAGATGAAGAAGATCAATTCAAGTGGATACCCTGAGCTGATCCCTAGAATCTCTTTAGGTCATGAGTACAGTTCAAAAGAAATGCTGCACTCAGAAATATGTCTGCTGCTTATCCAAGGAACAAAAAGCAAGCATTTGAAAAAGTAAGCCGTTTCCCTGCAGAACAGCTTAATCAGGGAGAGTGAGTGGTGCAAAGTGGGTGAATTCTTCTCTAGGGCCTTAAATATTGCACAGACTCAGTTCAACCTATGGGGATGTATAACAGAAACATGAAATCTGAGAGCTGCCATTGTTGGGTAACAATGTTCTCTAACTGTGCCTTATGCATTGACATGACAAGTGAGACAAGCACTAATTATAAGTGGCATTGAAGTGGACAATTTCTACATGCTTCAACTCCTCTTTGTAATAATTAGTCCTGTTTGCTCTTTGCACATGAACATTCCATTGTTGGTCATTTTCCCCAAGAAAGAAATGGTCCCCTGTGTTTCAGTGGGCTTGTAATCTTAGCCTTCCTGAATAGGGTTGGAGATATCCAAAGGGCATCTCTTGGTACCTGTTGTTTCATTTTGTTCGATAGTTATGGACCTACCCCGATAAAAGGATTCAGAATTTCCTTAGTGTGTCTTAAGACTGAATTGGAAGCCCATTTTCTGTATTCAATTCAACTTAACAAAGAGTGTATTGCATGTCAGACATTGCGAAACATATAACTGAAGGAATATTACTTCCCAAAGATTAACCCTCAAAATCAGTACACCTTACTAATGACGCCTTGTTTTTTGGAAGGTCATGAAGGTGTGGATCAAGGGAAAAATGGATTAAAATAAATAGAACCAATAAGAAAATATAAAAGTACATTTACCCTTAGTACGGATAACCAATAATTCATTAATTGTTGTTTATTTCATTTATTTGTATGTATGTGTATGTGTATGTGTATGTGTATGCTTATACTGGGCTGTGGTGAAATAAGTGTTCCTTACAGTAGATTGGGGATAAAATATTTGAAAGCCTCTGTGCTAATGCACCTTATCAAGCTGCCTGGTGCCTCTGTAGCTTGGGTTCTTGATAGGGCTTAGGTTCATCCGCTTCATGCGCTTGCATGAAATTTGGAAGATATGATGGCTAATTTTATGTGTCAACTTTACTGGGCCACAGAGGTCCAGATGCTTGGTGAAACGTTTTTCTGGTGTTTTGTGATGGGAAATACTTGAGTCTGTACAGTGAGTAAAACAGATTGTTTTCCTAATGTAAGTGGGCCTTATGTAATCAGTGAGAAGGCCTGAATACAATAAGGATGATTCTCCCAGGGATACTAGGGAATTACTCTTGCCTGCCTGAATGTCTTTAAACTGGGACATTGGCCTCTTCCCCAGATTCAGACTGAAACAGCAGCTCTACCTGAGATTCAAGCCTGCCAGCCATTGGACAACAACTATGCCATCAGATCTCGTGGGTTTACAGCTAGCCAACACATCCTGAAGATCGTGGGACTTGTCAGCGTCCACATTTATGGGAGCCAATTTCTTAAAATAAATAAATAAATAAATAAATAAATAAATAAATAAATAAATAAATAAATAAATACATACATACATACATACATACATACATACATACATACATAAAATAAAACATTCATAAATATATAAATATATTTATAGTAATACATTCATATTTTATATAAATTGTATTAATATAAATATAAATAAATATAAATATATTATATATTATAATATATATTATATAAATATATGACAAACAGAATTTTTCTCTGTTGAATCTTAGTAATTCAGAAGGTGAAAAGTATTATCTATTGGTTCTACAGCTGTGTTTTTTTTAAAAAACAGAATGTGGTAGATATTATTGTAAAGAAAAAAAAAATGGCCCCAACGTTCCATACCTTAATGCTGACAACCCATGAATATGAAGAGAGACCATTTCTATAGTCGTGTTGTATTATAGAGACAGATTTTCTGGATCAACCTAGTATCATCATGAACCCATGCATCATGAACGCATGCAAAGCAGAGAGTTTCTCTGGCTGGCCATCCCACAATCTGAAAATGAAGACCTCAGTTGTATAACTGCAAGGAACTTAATTGTCCGAAACCCAAATAATCTCAGAAGTAGATTTCTCCAGATAAGAACCCAACCTACTGACCCTTGACTCTTACCTAGTGATACCCTAGGCCAAGAACACCAGTGAGTCTGCCTGGACAGACCAGTGAGTCTGCTGGGGTTATTCTGCCAAGACAATTCTTCAGGGTATCTTTGGATTCTGGGAGTGCGGTGTACACCCCACTTAACTAACACTTCTCTTTATGGTTTGAACACATAATTCCTCATATTAAGTCACTGCTTGGATGTAAGGTAATTTCTGCCATATGCTACTGAAATTTGACTATTTTATTTCCACATACCTCCTACTTGGTAAATGCAATGATACCTGTAGCGTATTTCCAACTCAAGTAAAACAAAACACAAAACTCTAAAGAACGGACCACTCCTTACCTCTTGAAACTACCTCTTCTTTTGTTTTTGATAACATTTGACTCTCCTGGTTTCTCATATATATTCCCTCTACTAATTTTCATTCTATTCTCCTGCCTCATTTCCATTCATCAAGCATGCATTGAGCAAGTACTAGGTTGTAGGCACTGTATACAAAGAACAGAGGTCTTATCTAGAACTAATAATGGACCTCGTTATCCAGGGATTTGCCACTGTGTAAACAAATTAACTATACTGAGTTGATAACATGTGTAATAGAGGTGGATAAATGCACCCTGGAATTGCAAAGAAGAAAACACATGATTCTCTAGGGCACCCAGGGAGTGCTTTACAAAAATGAGAGTCACTTGATGTGAGTCTTCTAGAGAAGACATATTTCAAATCAACAGAGTAAGGAAGGGCATTGCAGACAGGAAAAAAAAAGAGAGAGAACAACCATGGAAGTATGAAAATGTGACACATTAAAGGAGTGGCAAAGTTTCCTTTGGATGGATTTAATATGGGAATGGGAGATTGGTAAAGAGTGAGGATTAATGTAGAAGGTGACATATGAATTGGATCCTAGAAACAGTTAACAGGAGATAGCTTTTGGGCCTGAATGACGTTGATGACTACCCATTGTATTCAAGTAAACCTGAAGACACTTCTTGGCTTAGTTAGAACGTTGCTCACCATCTGATTAATTTATAAGGTTAATCTAATGTTCCTCTTCTCTACCAAACATTCACTCATTTACTCATTTGTTATTTAGTCACAGAGGGTATGTGTGGGGTGCATATCATGAAGAATGTGAAAGTCATTATAAGGACTTTGAGTTTTATTTTCGATGGGATGGAAAGTCAGTAGAGTAGTCTGACCAAATTGATATTTTCGTTTGTTTTATTTTATTTTATTTATTATTATTTATTTATTTATTTATTTATTTATTTATTTATTTATTTATTTATTTATTATCTATCTATCTATCTATCTATCTATCTATCTATCTATCTATCTATCAGTCTGTCTGTCTATTTATTTAATTTAATGAGAGTGCCCACAGGGGTTTAGAGGGAGACAAAGACAGAGACAGAGAGAGAGAGACAGAGAGAGAGAGAGAGAAACTCAAACAGGCTCCATGCATAATTCATGCCTAGCACAGATCCTAATACAGGTTCTGACCCCATGACGTCATGCTTTCTGGATCATGACCTGAGCCAAAATCAAGAGTCAGATGGCTAACCACCTGAGCCACCCAGGGGACCCTAATTTGTAGGTTAAACAAATCACTCTGACTAATGTCTGGGGAGCAGGATGGAGTGGGAAGCAAGCATACTAGCAACAACAGCAACAAAATAAGGAGGTTACTATAGTAATCCTGAAATAACTTCCATCCTGAATTAAGGATGGAAGAAGGGGACATAGTGAGAAAATTATGACCATGTGTATAATATAAATGTGGATATTATAGGATTGCTTGTGGTTTGAATAAAATGTATAAGAAAAACAGATATAAAACATGACACCAAGTTTGTTTGTTTTTTTTGTTTTGTTTTGTTTGTTTGTTTTTGTTTTTGTTTTTTTGGGTTGGACCACAGGTTGGTGGTAGTTTTAAGTTGTCTGTTAGAGATCATGGGTTTTAGGGGAAACATCAGGACTTGCTCTTTTAACATGTGATTTTGAGATGCTTATCAGACATCCAAGCTGCCTTTTTGTGAATGTAGTTAGATATAGGCATCTGGAGTTTAAAGCAAGAAGTTTAGTGTGGACTCTAGGCTGGATTACTTAGTATGCGATCACATGAGATCAGCTAGGGAGTGAGAAAGGATGAGAGAGAAGACATGCAAGGACTGGGCTCTGGGGTCTCTAACTCTTAAAGTACTGCAAGATGTGGAAAACCTAGCGAAGGAAACTAGACACAGTGGCCACTGAAGGAGTAGGCGAGACATGAGGAGGGTCTCGAGTCCAGGAAGCCTGGTAAGGAATGTGATTCAAGGAAGCAGGTATCAAATTGGTCAAGTGCTGATGGCAAGCCAAATAGGATGAGGTCAAATAAATGAAAATCAGGGTCACATGGGGGGGGTCACTTGGTTAAGTGTCTGACTATTGGTTTCACCTCAGGTCATGATCCATTGGATTGTGGGTTCAAGCCCCAGGTCGGGCTCCATGCTGACAGTGTGGAGTCTGCTTAGGATTCTCTCTATGCCCCCATCTGTCTCATATCCTCCCCTGCTCACTCTCCATTTCTTTCAAAATGAATACATACACTTGAAAAATTATTAAAATATAAATAATCACTGTGTTTTGCAAAGTGGATGTCATTGACATGTGATGAGAACCATTTCAGTAGCACCGGGGAAAAGCCGAATGGGAGTGGATTCAACAGAGAATTGGAGGAGAATGACTGTAGACAGGGAGTAAGGCAATTCTTTCAAGGAGCGTTGTGACCAAATGAGGGAGAAAAAAATGAGGCAGCAGTGGGAAGGGAAGGGAGCAGAGTCAAGAGAGGGCTGTGCTTTTTCTTTCTAAAATTTGAAAATAGAAGCATTTTTGTAATTTCCATATTGCTGATGGAAATGATGATATGGCAGACTGGGGGAGAATTGCTGACAGAAATGTTCTTAACAGGGCAAGAGTGACTTTGGTCTAGTGTCCAAAAGATAATTGGCTCAGAGAGGAATGAACAGATCCTTCATATTAATGTTGGTGAAAGCAGAGCATAAGGAAATAGATGTAGATGGAATGGTAGATGCGATAGGTGATTTTGCAAATTCTCTTTTCACTGACCTGGTTTTCTCAGTGCGGTAATAGGCAAAGTTATAAGACCAGAGTGAAGAAGGGTTGGGAACAGTTGGAAGTTTGTGGAGAAGGAAGTTGTGAACTAGAGGTCTAGGGGTGTGAGGAAGTAGCCTTCTGACCTCTTGAGTCAGTGGCCATCAAGTAACTTTTGTGCTGCTTTCCTCCAATTACATAGGATGTTGCTATGTGCAGGAAGTAGATTGAACTTCCTGAGGTTCCGCCCTTTTTTACCTTTGCATAAGTAAGTTTGCATCTGCCTGAGAAGCTCTCTCTACCCTAATCACTCATATTTCAAATGTGCCGCAACCATTACTTACTTAATCCCACCAGGCAGAGTTCATTACTCCCTTCTTGGAACTCTTGTGGTACCAAGTGCAGTGCCCTGTACGGTAATTTTTGCATTATTGTAATAATTTGCGTCCCTGTCTCCCTAGATAATTTGGCCACTCCTTGAGGGGATCATTTTGGTCATTGTAGTTCCTAGTATACAGTTTGACTTATGGGTAGCCTTTGTTAATTACCAATTGAGTTGAGTTGAATTGAGTTGAATTGAATTGAGTCGAATTGAATCGAATGTACTGAATTGAATTGAATTGAATTGAACTGAATTGAATTGAATTGCACGGAGAGAATTGGTAGAAAGAATTGGCAGGTAGGAGAGGCAGAGCCTCGAAAGAGTGGTGACATTTAGAACAAGATTGTCTGATCTATAAGGAGGGGAACTCCTGCTCATGAAAGTGGGAAAGGTAACTGTTTCCTCACCTGTAGTGGTGGAGTGAATGGAGCCGAAACCCCAAATGAACTTCTGTAAATTGTGTCAACAATTCTTACTTCTATAGTGTTTGCTTTGAGAACCAAAAGAGTTCATATATGCAGAAGGATTTTGTACATAAAAATGTGCTGCATAATGCAAGTTACTCTTTCTCACAACACTCTGTGCCAAGATAAAAGAAATGTGTTGATTTTATATATTTTACTAAAGGGTGGCATGTATAACAGAGGAAGAGAACGACGGATTAACAAAAAAAACACTGATGATAGATATACTCGTCTTGTTGACCTTTCTACTCTTCAAAGTCTCTTTAGAAGATATCATCATGGTCTCTTTCAGTTACAGATGCCTCTTATGTCGCAGAGACAATAGCCCTAATATGATCTAATTTGCTAAGCCAGGTGGTGTGGACGACAGATAAAACTGCCAGCTCATTCTGCAGGAAGCAGCATATAAGGAGCCCTCTGATCTGACAGGCTTGTGTCACAATGCACAAGTTTGGGAATTGCCCAGGCTCAGAAAAGGCCAGTTGTTTGCAACATTATAAAACTCAAGAGAACTCTCTAACACAGAGGCGATGTTCACAGTTCCACAGCAATAACATGTCTGATTCTTGATGCTGACTAGAAGTCAACCAGTTATTTTAGCACAGGTTTTAACTCTTATTGGTTTCACTTCACTTTCCCTTACGTTTCAGGTTTCTTAAGAGCAGGGACCATGTTCTGGGCTTCCTAACCTCTGCCCACACATGTCTGCCATAGTATTTCATGGGCGCTCCGTTATCATCTGTTATTAATTGGGTTTTTTAGTAGGTGTCAGGCAGCTTTCATGGTGACCACGTTATTGGCAGAGCATAAAGGGAGTGGCAATAGTGGAGCTTTCTCTACCATATGAACCACATGTTACTATCTTAAAATTCCTGGAATATATGTATGATGTCCTGTATGAATGATTGTGAGTTTATGACACTCATATTCTACTCCTTTCTCCCAAAAGTTTAAAATACCTTTATGGCAGTTTACCTTCCTTTCATTCCCTAATTTAAAATAATTTACTTCTTTGGCTTTTGACTACCTGCCTACCTGCTAAAAGATGCAGCACGAGAAAACATGTTTGCATTTTGACGTGTTCTTAGCAGGCTGCCTTACTTGCCAACTCTGCTGGGTGGGTTGGGTAACACTGTTATTTCTGGGAGGATCTTCTAAGATACAAGTATATTTCATGGGCAAAGTAGCATGTTGAGTCCATCATCATTTGGAGTGAAACTCAGTCTATGTCCACTAGACTTGGTCCCATTGGTCACATGAAGGAATGAAAAACAGGCCATATTCGATTTGATGTCATAACATTCTGGGACATGTAGTGATGCCCATGAAAAAAAAAAAAAAAAAGAATCAGACTGGGGACTCCATTTAAGAGATGACTCAGCAAGCAGAATCAAGATGCCAGAATGAGGAACAAAGATAAATGCTGTGTAGGTTCTAGAGGTTGGAGACATTGCTCCAGCAGAGAGAAAATTCCTTCAGGGTTAGGGGAGAGGCTGGATAGTGATCTACAGGCCCTTTGTTACCACCTCCAGGCCATGATCTTTCTACTCCCCTGAAATTCCTGCCTTCACCTCCTTAGTCCATCTATTCAATCCCAGAGTGCTACCCTTCTCTTCATGGAAATTTCTGGAGTCCCTTCCTACTCTTCTTTCTTCTCATGTTGCTCCTACCTCTGTTGTGGGCAATTTCAGAATCCTGGTAAAATTGCTCTAGCAATGTAGCTTCAGGGTTCTTTAAATTTTCTGGCTCCCACAACCTTAAGAGTCAGTTTCCTCCGTAGCTAACTTCCGTGACAGTACTCTGAGCTCTATGATCTTCCAGATGTCTCCTGCTAGAATGTCAAACTTAACGTGCCAATATCTGAGAAGATAACCTCCCCTAAACAGGTGTCTCACTACTTGACTTCGTAACTTCTCTTCTTCAGCCCGATAGAGACTTGTGGTCCCTCCTTTCTCCCTCTCATTTCCCTGCATATCATCCCTTGTGGCTCCACTTCACTTCCTAATGCAGTGTATACACCTCAGTATGTCACTTTGTGCTGGAACGTCCTAGTCCTCTGCTGCATCTGTTTTGGTGGCCTTGAAGCTTGGCTGAGTCCTCCACCCTGTCAGCCCATCCTCTGTGTCACTCAGCCCAGTGAACTGTTACAGGGACTCACAGTCACTAGGGTCACTCACTCTAATTTTATGGTTGCGGAAGTCAACATACCCCCACAGCTTCTTGCCAATCTTAAGCGGTCTTCTCCCCACAGCAGCTATTCCATACCTCCATCATTTCCCTCAACCTATCTTTTTCACCTTTCCCTGGGAAATGGCTCTTTTCTCATAGATAGAACGTAGATTGTAGACAGCTTCAAACTCTCACTCAGACCTCATAATGACACCTTTCAACACAACTTTCAACCCCAACCCCAGTATGAGAGACAAAAATGTTCCTACTCCCACTCTAGATTCATTAATTCATTCGGCAATCACTGAGAGCCAACTGAGTCCTACGAAGCACCGTGCTATATGCTTGGGACATTAGAGATGAGGTAGTAGACCCTATGCACAAGGCGCTTACAATCACAAGGAGCTTACAATCATGTAGGGTAGACAGATATTATGGTGTAATGGTCCAAAGATGCACGGAGCATGAGGAGAGTGTGAAGGGAAAATCCATGTAACTCAGCCTTCAGGGGAAGGAGATGAAGTGTTGTAAGGGACTTTTAGATGGGTGGGTATCTTTAACTAATCCTTAAAAGCGAGTAGATATTAATTAGGCAAGGTTGGAGTAGGACGGAGACAAGAGGTTCAGGCATTACACAGTAGAGAAAAATCACACTGAATGTAGGGAGAGGGTATAAGTAAAAATTGGAAATTGAGTCATTCCAATTCTTGACTGTACCCTACGCCTTGTGAAGAGGTCATCTCACAAAGAACCACAAACAAGCACATGTTCCCAAAATTTCCTTCTCCATTTTTTATTCTTTATCCTAGTGTAATTCCTTTCATTCCCTCACCAGTATGGTTCAATTAACTCACTTCTGTGGATACTATGGCAACCACATTTCCTCTATGCCGCACCCTTCTGTATCTTTGCTTGGCATCCGTGGAGCCTCATGATGGAGCTCATATCTCTACTCCCCTTAGAGTGGACTTTGTAACATGCAAAAGTTATTACATCACTGCCTTCCAAGCTGTGGTTCCCCCACACTGCAGCATGAGAGAAAACACCTTTCCCATCCACACCCTGCCCCCACCTTTGCTTCCTTACTGGTACTGGGCCAATTGTTCATGCCCTTAGACTCCCTCATGATCAACTATCAGCAAATTCCTTAATATGCCCTATTGTTTTATACCTAGATGTCTTTCCCATCACCATGGGTATGTTTTGATGCAGCATCTTAATTGGTACATATTTTAAGGCAGGCTAAAATAATTATCAAATATCTAACCTATTCTCTTTTTTTTTTTTATTTCCCAGACAACAACGGTAATAGATGATCTTTTTTTTTCATTTTTAATTTTCTATTATTGAAGTATAAATTACATACACTGTTATTTTAGTTTCACGTGTATAAAATAGCGATTTGATAATTCTATATATTATTCAGTGCCCTCCTTGGTAAGTGTAATCACCATTTTTCACCACATCGTGTTGTTTTAATGTCAACTATATTTCCTGTGCTGTACTTTTCATCTCTGTAAATAATGTATTTTATGACAGGAAGTTTGTAAATCTTAGTCACCTTTCCCTATCTTACACACCCCACCCACTTCTCTTATTGTAACCACAAGTTTGTTCTCTGTATTGAAGAATCTGTTTCTTTTCCTGTTTTGTTTTTTAGCTTCTACATAAAAGTGAAATTATATGGTATTTCTTTTTATCAGAATAATCCCACGTAGCATAATACCTTCTAAGTTCACACATGTTGTTGCAAACGTCAAGGTTTTATTCCTCTTTTTTAATTAAATTATATTCCATTATATGGACACTACATTTCTTTATGAATTCATCTGTTGACAGACTCTTGGGATGCTTCCATAGCTGGGCTATCATAAATAATGCCTTAATAAACACAGAGGTGCATGCCTCTTTTCAAATTGGGGTTTACCTTTTCTCTGGGTAAATACCCAGGAGTGGAATTATTGGATGATATAGTATTTCTGAGTTAATTTCTTGACGAACCTGCATTCTGTTTCCTAGAGTGGCTGCACCTATTTACATTCCCACCAAGAGTGCATTGGTGTTACTTTTTCTCTTACCTTCTCACCAATACTTGTTATTGCTTGTCTTGCTGATACTAGGCATTCTGTCAGGTGTGAATTGATGTGTCATTGTGGTTTTGATTCAGGTTTCTCTGATTAGTGATGTTGAGCATCTTTATGTGTCTGGTGATGTAGTAGACACTCTTCATTATTCCCTTTCCCCTTCCCTTTTGATTCTTTCCAGGGTGATGATTACACTGATGATGTCATCTGACATCTTAACTCACCACTTTAATCTTCTATCAAAGGTCATACATTACTTCAAGTGTCCTGTTTTCCTGCTTCAAGTTACGTTGTTTCCAATGCGTTACATGACGTCCCTTTCAGGAGTCCTCCTAGGGCACCCCAACTCACCTTTTATTACTACCCACCGTCCTTCATACTCTTAAAAGTTGGTCTAGTTACTTATCCTGATCCAACACTCTCTTTCTATGCCCTAACTCTAATCTCTATACACACTTCAATTGACACCTTTTACACATAATTTTTTTCCTAATATTTATTTATTTATTTATTTATTTATTTATTTATTTATTTATTTATTTATTTATTTATTTATTTTTATTTTTGGAGGAGAGAGAAACAGAGCATCAGTGGGTGAGAGGCAGAGAGACAAGGAGGTGTAGAATCCGAAGCAGCCTCCAGCTCTCAGCTGTCAGCACTGAGTCCTACATGGATCTTGAACTCACAACCTGTGAGATAATGGCCCAAGTTGAAGTCGGCCCCTTTCCCAACTGAGCCACCCAGGTACCCCAACACATCTTACACTTTCATGTCTCCAATAGGACTTAATATTTCTGTGGACCAGGACTATCCATTCATGAAGTTCTAGCACCTCCTACAATTTGGGAATAAAATAGACACTCAATAAATTGATGCTCAATTGAGAAATAAAGGAAGGAATGGGTCTGAAGACAAAGGGTTCAATAAAGACTTTTGTTCCTGTGAATTCAACCCAGAGTAATACTAGAGCATTTGAATTCAACTGGAGGGTCCTTTAGCCAATCGTGGGAGAATTTACCATATTCTAAGCGTTGTCAGCTGAGACAGTAAGATTTTTTTGAAGAAATATGAAAGGTAGTTTAATTTCCTAAGAGGCCAAGCCTTGAAAGCTTATCTATAAGAACTATATAATGTAAGATGAATCTGGATCATGATGAAACTCAAGTGCAGTGAGAGCCGTGACAACATGGGGAACACACAGTAAGGACCACAGTAGTCCCGGAAGCGCTGTCCTGTATGTGAAAAGAGGGTTTAGTGACCCGGAATAGAGGGAGAGGATAAATGGTGGGCAGAGTAGGGAGGGGAGGAAGTTGGGATCCAAACTGCAATATTGAAATATCAGAGGAGTGTTATGGTCACATTCATAAACTTCCCTATACGTATCCTAAGGAAACCTTTTTTTTTTCCTTTAATGAGCTTTTTAAAGGTAATATACACATGGTAAAAATTCATATAGTAGCAAAACAAGTTATTCGATGAAAGGAAATCTATGTCTTCCCTAGGCCTCCATTATTCTTCCCCAGAAGAAGACCACTTTTAACAGTTTGTAGGGTTTTCTTTTCCAGAATCTCAAATTATATAACATGCATATCTCACATGAAAGAAATATATATATAGCTGGTACCAAGATATTATCTAGAGCTCCCCATTTTATAGATACATGATTTTTGTGATTGTGAAAAGGTATGACATGAGGGTTGCCCTCTTAAAAATTAAAGTGTCTGGTCTAATGGGACATTATTTTTTAAATATACTTCATGGTATATCCTACCCTGCCTGCATTAGAGGTATTTAATCTGTCCCCTGTTTTTGTGTATTTAATTTGTTTGTAGTCTACGACTATAGAAAACAATACTGCTGTGCAGAAGCTTTTTATTTGGATGTAATCCCAATAGTTTATTTTTGCTTTTGTTTCCCTTGTCTCAGGAGATATACCTAGAAAACGTTTCTTTGGCTAATGTCAAAAAATTACTGCCCGTGTTCTCTTCTAGGATTTTTATGGTTTCAGGTTCGGCATTTATATCTCTAATCAATTTTGGATTATTTTCATGTGTTTTGTAAGAAAGTGGTCCAGTTTCGTTCTTTTCCATATTTCTGTCCAGTTTTCCAACACCATTTGCTGAAGAGAATACCTTTTCCCCAATTTATATGCTCCTTGCTCTGTCAAAGATTAATAGACCAGATACTTGTGGGTTTATTTCTAGGTATTCTGTTCTGTTCCATTGGTCTACGTTCCAATTTGTGCCAGTACCATGCAGTTTTGATAACTACAGCTTTGTAGTATAACTTGATATCTGGAGTTTGTGATACCTCCAGTGTTTCTCTGTCGGTTTGTTTGCTTGTTTGTTTAAGATTGCTTTGCTCTTCAGGTTCTTTGGTGGTCCCATATAAAGTTTAGGACTGTTTGTTCTAGTTCTGTGAGAAATGCCGTTGGTGTTTTCATCGGGGTTACATTAAATATGTAGATCGCTTTGGTAACATGGACACTTTAACATTATTTGCCCTTTCAATCCATGAGCATGGAATTATCCATTTCTTGGTGTTGACTTCAGTTTCAACCTTATTTAATAGATTTCAGAATATAGGTTATTCACCTCTTTGTGTGAGTTTACCCCTGGATATCTTATATTTTTGGTCCAATTATAAATGGGATTGTTTCTTAATCTGTCTTTCCGGGGCTTCATTATTAGTGTATACAAATGCAACAGATTTCTGTATGTTGATTGTACCCTATGACTTTACTGAATTCGTTCTTCAGTTCTCACACTTTTGTCCGTGGAATCTTTCAGGTTTTCTACAGTAGAGTATCATGTCCTCTATAAATCGAGAACATTTTTCTTCTTCTTTATTGATTCCATTGCCTTTTACTTCTTTTTAGTGTCTAATTGCTGTGGCTAGGAGTTCTAGTACTGTGCTGAATAAAAAAGTGGTGGGAGTGGACATCCTTGTCTTGTTCCTAAGCTTATGGGAAAAGCTTTCAGGTTTTCCCCATTCAAAAAGATTTTAGCTATGAGTTTTTCATACATGGCCTTTATTATGTTGAGGAATTTTTCCTCTAAACCTAATTTGCTGAGGGTGTTTATCATGAATGGATGTTGTACTTCTTCAAATGCTTTTCCTGCATCTGTTGAAAGGATAATGTGACTCTTCTCCTTTACCTCATTGGTGTACTGTAACGTGTTAATTGATTTGTGAATATTGGACTATACTTGCAAACTAGGAATAAATCTCCCTCAATTGCGGTGAATACTTTTTTCATAATGTATTATTAGAGTCAGTGTGCAAGTATTTTCTCTAGGATATTTGCAACTATGGTCATTAAACATATGGGGTTGTCCTTTTTTTCTTAGTGGACTAGTTTTCAGATTTTGATATCAAGTTAATGCTGGTCTCATAGAATGAAGTTGCAATTCCTTTGAGAAGAACAGGGAGTAACTCTTCTTTAAGTTTATAGTAGAATTGATCTGGTCCTGGACTTTTGTTTCTTCAGAGCTTTTGGATTACTAATTCACGATTGAGATTCTCTCTCACCATCTCTGTGCCCCTCCTCTGTACTCTCCCACTCTCTCTTTCTCTCTCTCTCTCTCTCTCTCTCTCTCTCTCTCTCTCGCTGTCTCTTTCTCTCTCTCTCTTTCAAAATAAATAACTTTTAAAAAGATAAGTTGAGACATTTTAAAATCAAATAAAATATCAGCAATTTGGGCAATATTGTGATGGAATGAATTTGAGAAGCTATTAATTATTGACTTCAAACTTGTCATCCCAATTTTCAATAAATAAAAATTTAAGAGGTGTTGCAAGATTGAAATCCAAATCATATTTAGAAGGAGCTTTTTAAAAATCATATATTAAAGCATAACAAATTTGAGAATGAATGTGAAAATAAAATTGTGAACAAAACAAAATACGTATTTTTTTGATCAACCAATTTGATCACACACTCACACCCACAAAACTCCTGAAGGAGTCCTAGTACTGATGTCCTTGTGTGAACTTCGCTGTTTCTGAAATGCCTCAGGTTACGAATGGCTGGCCGAGATTGCAAGCCAACAGAGGGGAGGGTCGCGGGGAGGTGGGGCTCTTAAAGGCCACGGACACGCCATCCTCTCCTGTGTGCCCGCTGCCCTCTCATCATCAGCCGTGATGAGTCGGGTGCTGCTTTTCCTCTGGGTCCACAGGCTTATGCTGTGTGTCCAACACGCCATGTGAGACTTGTGAGAAGACTCCCAAGGGCAAACACCAGCAGGCACTCAGAGATGTCGCCTCGTCCCAGGCAGCCTGCGTTCCTTGGCCCGAGTGCCTGGACAAAGGCTGCCTCGGCCACATAGGGAACGATGGACTTGTGCAGCCTTAGCATTCTGTGCAGAGGTCCCGGGCAGGCCTGGAGCTTAGAAAGGACTGGGACGAGCCTTACCTGGGAAGAGGTGAGTGCTGGGGTACTCCTTCCACAGCAGATGGCTGCTTGCCAGAGATGTCTGTGCTAGGGATGGGGCAAAAGCTCCACCGTGCTAGCAGTGTAATAGACAGAGTTCAGCCTGTCCATCGCAGGCTCTTCTCTATCCCCAAGTTACACGGCCCCCAGCACAGCGTGCCTGAGACTGACATCCCCACACAAATCTTCCTGTGTCCCAAGTTGCCCAAGCCCCCCAGGATCCCCAATGCACAGGTCTGCAGTACAAGAGCCTTCTCTGCAGTGGCTCTATTCCAGAGAAGCTGTTGGCAGTCCCAATGCATGGAGGCTTCTTGCCCCTACCAGTATGCAGACAATATGGTCAGTGGGGTGTCAGTGCGCTGTGGAGTTGGGGATCTGTACGCCCAAGCCTTACCTCTTCCAGGGCGGAGGCTGTCGCACTCTCTAGAAGGGAAGGCAGGTCTTTCTCTCGCTGCTGTCTGCACACTGGCTGGAGAAGCATGTCTTCTCAGCTGCTTGATGTGTAAACGTCGGGGTACCCTGGGAAAGCTCCCTGTGCTGGCCCGTGTCTTTGGGTGTGAACATCCAAAGAAAGTATGGCCCATGATTTGGGAGTGGGAATACGGCCTCAGGGGTCATGAGGCTGGGCTCTTTGGGTCATCTTTCTGCACAAGCAGGCCGTTACTTGATAGGTCTTGCCGAGCAGGAACACTTTACGGGACAGGAGAACACAGGGTCCCCCACATGTTCATATCTCCCGCCAATATCTGCTGAGGCGCCAGGGTGACTCTTCCGCCCGGTCTGTACCAAAGAGAAAGTACGGGCAAGGTGTGGGTGTGGAATGCCCTCGCGGCCCCCAGAGCCAAACCCTCAAGTGTGGACACTTGTGTCCAGGGACCGTAGTCAGAGGCCTGGGTGCTCTGTGTTCGAGGGATTACAGCCCTCATGCTGCACACCCTGCAGCCCCGGGTGTCCTTCCGTAGCCTCAGCACTCCTTGGGGAGCACCAGGGTCCAGGAGCTACTAAACCCCCTGCACAACTGTATGTGCTGCCTAGCGGCCTCTTCCACCACAACACCAGCGTGTGTGGGCTCCAGAGTGCTGTCCCTCGACAGGGGACACCCTTGGCAATTCAGGAGCCTTCTGACTTCCATGTCTCTGGACCACATGTGTCCCTCATTGGCCTGTCGGGATCGTCCTTTGTTCTCTGTGTACAGGAAATGTCTTGCATTGCCTCTGCTCCTCTGTCTCCCTGAGTGAGCCCTGGAGTGTCTGTGTCATTTCCTGGCTTTGCCTGTGCCAACGCCTCTCTGGTGATGCCTCCTTGCCTGGCCTAAGTGGGCACAGCTGTACCCGTGTAACCGCCTAAGTCTCTGCACACCTGCGTGTTGTGTCAGCTGCGGCTCTGCTGGCCTGTCTTGTCTTTGGTGTATGCTTCTGCGCTTGAGTGTGTTTCCCTCAGAATTCAACCCCTTTCTTCCACTGACAGATCCAATTGCTGTCCTGCTGTCAGGTGGAGGGGCTTCTGTGTGTTCTCTTATATGTTCTCGGAGCCAGAAATCCTTCCGTGCCCGTAGGACCTTCGTCAGAGGATTGGCCATGCACTCACTGCCAGCCAGTTAATGTCCGCAAATGCAGCTGCCTTGCTGTGAGCATTAAGTCGCACCTCTATTTTCCGTCCTTCTGTTTTCAAACCCTTTGGACCCTGGGGCCTCAAAAGTCACTGGCTTGCACGTTGCAGATGCAGGCTTAAAGTGTGAAAAGCGGTCTAGGAACGTTTTCCCACTTACTCTTTTGCCATGTGGCATGTTCCTGGCTGGGAGAGACGTCCCCCTGCCAGCGTGTGTCTCGTTTCCGTGTGCCTCCTGTGTGTTCTGGTCCCTCATTTGTCCATTATTTCCTACCTGGGAGTCTGATTCATGTTTGTGGGAACCATGCAGACACCTTTGACTGCAAGGTACTGAGCTCAGCTTAGTCCATCAGGACTAGTGCGTGATTGAGGTACACAACGGGCAGTCACGGAGGTGCCCGTATCCTTCACTTGCAAGCGCTCCGTCCAGCCACCTTCACCGGGACATTTCTCAGCAAACCGTCTATATTTGTGGTGAGAGCACTTACCTCTGAGAACCCTGACGATGCGGTGAAGCGTTCCTTATGGCTGCCCTGTGCAAGTTAGATCTCCAGAACTCATGCACATGGCATGATTGCCTCTTCACACCCTAGGCCCGACACCTCCTCATCGCACCCTCCCCTGCTTAACACCTCTCTACTCTCTGGTGGACTGCATGCCTTTAACTCCTTTTAATCTCCTCATGAGTCCATCAAGCAGGGGTCACCACCACTGTGTTTCTGTCAGGGGTTGGCCTCTTTCAGGGAGCCCAGTGCTTTCTGCACTGATGCTCAATGCACCTGCTGAAGGGTGAGCCACACTAAGCCCGACGGGGAACCTTTTGGCCCTACGTTTCCCACATATGTGCCCAGTGGCAGAGGTGCACAAGGAGCCTACCTGCATGGGTGTCCCAGGTCCTCCACAGGGTACAAAGTACCGCCTCAGGAGGCTGATCCGCATCACATGGGCATAGCTCTGCTTGCACGTGTTAGCCTTTCATATCATACGGGCAGCCCAGACTTAGAAATCCAGCTCCCTGCTTACAACTCTCCAGCCCTCGTGCTTGTGCAGACGCTCTGTGTCTGTACAGACATTTGAGTCACGGTCTCATGACCTGTCAATACAGCTTGACGGTCTGTCCTTACCTTACAGCCTGGGATGCGGTTCTCACTCATTGTCCTCCCCTCGGGTGCGAGTTTCCTCCATCAGTGTGGTGGAATGTAACCTTTATCACCTTACGTTGGCTTGAAATTACTGGGCGGATCACCTGTCTGCGTCCGGGGTTGTGAAGGAGACCTTGGCTCTTTTGCTCACGGTGCACCGTTTCTCTGTGATGAGTCACTTTGGATGGGAAGCTTGCCAAAGGTGAGGGCCCTCAGAGTGGAGCACATTTCCTGGGCATCTGTGAGAACCTCTTTGGTTCCACTCGGAAAGCATTGACTTCCATGGATGTGCAGCCTCTGCTTTTGCTTGAATATGCCGAGTTTGGGGACGTGATTTCTTCCCGCACGTGCTGTCCCTAGGATTCTGCGGTCTTTTTCCAGCAGTCCCGTTTCCTGTCTGCTCCTGGTAAGTACAGGGCTTCCAGGATCCCTGTGGGGATCGGGTCCTTGCTTTCTTCCCTGCGGTGCCCTCTTCCTCACCCAGATTGACCTCACTGCAGCTTCCTTCTAGTTCAGGGATCGTTCCAGACTGCCCTTAAGGTCCAGGTGAGAACGGTGCCATTTGTGCTGAGGGCTGACCACTGTACAGCATTCGTCTCTGTGGAAATTGCACAGGTGAACTACACCAGGTGAAACTGCACACTGCAGTTGCCCTGTCGTCAGAGTCAGCCCACCTGTCTCTGCCTCGGCTGCCCCTGCAGTCAGTCCTCTTACTCTCCCCTTGCCTCCCCCTCCCTTGTCTTCTTCCTGCCCCTCCCTCCCACTTCCCTTCCAGGTCTCTTTGTCTTTGTATCCCTCCTCTCCCTCACTAATGCCTCCCCCTGTCTCCGCCTGTCTTCCTTGTAATAGGTGCCCCTCTGTCTCTTCTTGTCTTGCTACTCCTCCCTGTCTCTCCCGCCAATCTCCCTGTGACTCTCCCTCTCCAGGCCGGTCTTCCCCTCCACTCGTCCTTCCTCCCTCTGCTTGCATGTGTCTCTCTCTCTCCCTCTATATCTCTGTCTCCCTGTCTGTCTCTTTCTCGCTGTCTCTCTCAGTGGACATTCTGTGTCTGGGTGCACGCTTCTTCAGCATTCTCGTTGGCGCCTGGGAAATGTGGAGGGAACTCGTCTGCTTTCATGTGTACTAGTGACAGCAGGCACGGGGCTTTCTCAGAGACAGACACAGACAATTTTGTAATTCTCGGTGAAGGGCCCCTAAGCGCCCTGCTTGGAATCGTCCTCCTTTGAGTGGAAGGTTAGATTTCCGGACCAGAGGAAACTGCTACATCCTACTACCCCATCTCCCTGGTGCTCTGTACGGAGATCAGTAGGGCACCAGTGGCAGATG
>NW_028240210.1:0-27809 GCF_028749965.1 Puma concolor
GCCCATTTCCGCAAGGTCAGAGCCCTTACGAAACATACCACCAGGAAGGATGCTCTACAACTGTCCACAACCTGCCCTCTGTCTACCAAAGAGGCTGCCCTGACGATACCTACCAAACAGGGCGCTCCGATCAAAAGGCCCATGGATAAAGGTCATGCCTGCCTACCCTCAGGGCCTGGTGACTCCCCAGGTTCCCCTTGCGGCGCACTCTGTACCACTGGAAACGTCGTGGCTTTGGGTTCCAAGGTGCCCTGCAGGTGAGCACAGGCCAACGGGAACGACCTCACCGCAGCTACCTACCAGGAGACAGCTTCGCACCCTTCACCCTTCCTGCAGGCCCTGTGCTCAGGGTCTGGGACCAGCCAGGGCGCGGGTCACAAGCAGAGAACGTTAGCATTTGAGGACGCAGAAACGGCCTCGGTGTTCCCTACTCGGGGACCACGTTCACCACCTGGGCGCCTGCGACACTGGCAACTGGCACACAGGGCGACGGGGAGTGTGGACCGCATGAAATGAGGGCCCTCGGCCGCTTCTCCTGCAATTCAGAGGGGGAACTCGCAAAGGTCCCCTCAGTCACCAGCTCCCAAGAAGCCTCCCTGCGGAAGGGATGGTGCCATCAACAGCCTGTTCCTCCTTCCAGCCCTGCCTGGGTTTCAGGGGCACCACAGCACCGGCGGGGGGGGGGGGCGGGGGGGTGTCCTAGGAAGGTCCCGCTGACCCATGCCCCCCGCTGTGCCGCCACCCTCACTAAGAGCCCCGTATGTCACTCTCCAAAGTGTCTCAGGCTGGATGTGCAATGATAGGGTTCCCCGCAGAGAGCGTGACTCAGGCCCTAGAGCCTATTTTGCTGGATTCCCCGTTTGAGGGCACACGCACGTCTCCAAGCCCACCTCTGCTCGCAGGACAGGCACGCTAGGTGCAAATGCTTTCCCTGCCTCTCGACAGGCAGCAGTGGGAAAGCCAGCGGTGCAGCACGCTCATGTGGAGGCCGACTGCCTGCCTTCATGCCTCGAGTCCTCCCGCTTCACAGCAGTGAACCCCGGCACACATTCTTTCACATCTTCCCTTGGAAATACGAACGGGGACGAGAGTCCTTGCCGAGGTACTCTGTGTCGTCTGCATAGATCTCTCAAGTGCTCAGAACAGTGCCTGGAACAGGCTAAGCCCTCTACCAAGGTGGGGTAAGACCAAGGAAAACAAACACGCATAGGCAGTCCCCTCCCTCGTGGCCAGCACCTAGGCAACTGCTGGGGATGGTGAGGCAGGGGAGGGATCCCTTCCTTCCCCCGACGGTGTCCGGCTCCCCCTCCCTCCTCAGGACTTCCCGCTGGCATCAACAAAACCTCCCTGCCTGATTCTGGGTGGAGCCGGCTAGGAACCCAGTGCCTCAGGGAGAGGCCCTCGCACATCTCCCTGGATACTTGCACGGGCTTCAGGTCAACAGACTCTGCCTCCTCACCTATATGGCAACAGGGACTGCACACCCGTGGAGCCGCTTCGGGACTTGCAAAGCATCAAAGGTGTTCGGACCACAACCAAGTTTCGAGGCCACGCACGGCGACTATGTTACCAAGGAAACCTCTCACATGGCGAGCTCATGGATCAATATCCATGCGATGACTTAGGCAGAATCATCACGGTAATCATGAAGGTAACGATACTCAAGGTCCCCATAATCTCCTTCATTCCGGAGAGACACAACTCACCCCTCGGGGACCAAACACACGCTCAGGAGCCTGAGCTGCTCCAAGTGGCCTACACCACACCATCTTCCTGAAAACATAAAGCACCAGTCAGCTCCATATGGAAGTGTGGGAAAGCCTCTGCTCTTAGGCCTTTGCTTTCAGTGAGGTCACAGTGCTGCCTTCAGGATGTTTTCAGCCTTTGAGACAGGATTGGAACTCTCTCGTGCAATGAGATATTCCCATGCAACAAAACGCATTCCTTGCCAAGAACTGGGTCCCTGACGCGGTCCGGACTCCACACGGGCCACAGCACCACACTCACGCACACACACTCCCCCCAACAACCGGGGAGAGGTACAACCCTATGCAATGAAAGACCGTTTGCTCAAGACCTCATTTCCCAAGGAGGCTGAGAGAGGAGCACTGCCTGCTCCAGTACACACGCACTGGTTTCTAGGGACCCGGTGGGCTCCCAGTCACTTCTCCCTCGTGCTGCCTGGTGAGTCCCTGAGGAGACGCGATTGCCAAGGACTGAAACTCTTGAAACACGGAACGAATGCAAGACAGGAGGCGCTCCACGGAAACGGGAAGCACCACGCCCCACGGAGAGGAAGAACAAAACCCACCAGTCTGCCTTGGACAAGGAGCTTTTCCATCCACCTTCGTCGCCAGAGTGCGAAGAAGACGTTCCCACCCAACGTGTCCCAAAGAGATGACTTTGGACTCCATCCACAACACCCAGTTCTCTTCAGCACACATCTCCCATGAGGAAAGAGTCTGGACCACCCTCGAAAACACACAAGCGCCACTGATTCCTGGCTCCCGGGCTCCCACTTCATTGATGGAATGCACATTGCCTTCAGAGATGAAGAGCTCAACAGGGAGTTGCACTTGCCCTCATCCAGACTCCTACCCCCTAGTCCCATTGACTCCCACGAGAGAGGACCCCCTTTCGCCACAAGCGGGGTGAGATCTCCCCCTCCCCATCAGAGGGTGCAACTCTGCCACCAGGGGCGGGGCGGGGCGCGGCGCGGCGGGCTGGGCAGGGCAGGAGAGCAGGTGCGGAGGGGGGAGGCAGGAGGCCTGTGTTCACCTGCTGCTTCCACTCTCAATCCCTTCAACACCGTCCCCTGCTGGCCTCCAGCAACTCAGGCCCACCACCCTGACTCTCCCTGGAATGTTTCTCTGGAGTCTCAGGTCCCTTGTACTTCATTTTCACAGGCAGGAATGATTCCTCCTGCTCATGGCTGCCACTTCCCTGGCCCTGCCTTGACACTTGCCCACAGCCGCCGGTCCACGCTTTCCTTCCTTCCTTCCTCCCTTCGTTCGTCCCTTCGTTCCTTCCCACCTCCACCCGCCAAACACCAACCCAGTCAGACCTCCATGGGCACTCAGGGCACCCCCCCTCTCGACCTGAGCCACTCACCACCGCCTGAGCCTAACCCCCTACTCGATCTGGGGCCCTCCTCTTCCAGGGAACCAGGGTCCAACCCAGAAAGCCCACTCCTGAGGCGTCCAGACCGCAGCCGCAAAGGAGCCCAAGAAGAAGTCCGGAGCCCCAGGGCGGGGGGAGGGTTCTCATGGGAGGGGAAGACAGAGAGGGGCAGAGGGGAAGGCCACGTGCGACCTCGTCGCTAGGGACCTTACCTTGGCAGCACCGCGACTGAGGCAGGTCCTGGAGGGAGGCTGTGTGTCTCAGCTGCTCCACCTTTAGGCTTCTCCCAGATGGACTTTCAAGGGCGCCGGGGGGGCATCGCATCGCGCTCTGCCCCAGCCAGTGCTGGCACTCCACCAGCGCGGCCAAAGCCCGAGGCGCCCGGGAAGCGCGTCCCGCGCCCTGGCCTCTGGCTCCAGGAGCAGCAGGAGCAGCAGGGCCGCCACCCTCCGAGGCTGGAGGCTCATGGCTCCCAGTCTTCTCCACGCGGGGCCCCGCCTGCGCTCCCGCCAGCGCTCCCGCGAGCGCTACCGCTACCCCTACCGCCAAAGCCATGGCTGCCGGGTCGCAGGCGCCAGGCAGCAGCATGTCCCAGGTCGGGGGCTGAGGTGGGCGTCCGTCCCTGGCTGGCCCAGACACTTGGGGGCTTGGGGCGGCAGGCGGGCTGGGAGCCAACTCACGGCACGGCTGCAGCCTCAGCTGTGTCCCTCACCGGGCTCCGGCCCTGGCCCACGCGCATGCGCGCGCTCGAGCGCGCGCTCCCGCACACCTGCTTGGGCCCAGGATCCAAGCCGCCCCATCCCCCACCCCACCCCCACCGCCACCCCCCCACAGGGGGCACAGCTCCTGGGCACCAGGGTCTGCACCACCGCACCTCCCTGTGCCCACCAGATGCTCTGACCGACTGCCCGCCAGCCTGACAGCCGCGAGCCAGGCAGAGGGCTCCAGACACCAGGCCAGTGGGACAGGGACCGGCAGGTGTCTCCTCCCAAGGTGGACACCTCCCTGTCACCCCTCAAGAGACCCAGGAACCTTTTGCATTGCTGGTTTCCCAGGGACGTGGCTGCACGTGAACCCAGTGATCCCTCTTGCATCCTAGGCCTCTGTGTTTCTTCTTCACTCTGCCTCCCATTCCCGCCAACCGTGGCCATCTACAGCCGTGCACCCTCCTCGCTCGTCACCCGTGACCGCAAGGGCAGCCCTAAGGGACAGGGAGACACGCTGGGCACACGAGACTCCTTCCACCTCCCTTCTCCTTGAAAGGCCGGTGCTTTTCAGCTCTGCATGCCCTTCCCATGGCCCTACCTGGACCGCACCACCAGCGGTCCCACCCTCAAGTCCACCCTGCCACCGCTGACTGTGGCACGTCCTTCAACTCTGTGGAACCGCCTGTCCACCTCCACTACCTCCCAACCCCCGTGTTTTCTTCACAGTGTGCCTCAGATCCCAACTCCTCCGTGCCATTTTTCTTTTCTTGGGTTTCCATTGCTTCTCAACGTTTCTTTCTTTTGGTGAGAGAGAGAGAGAGAGAGAGAGAGAGGCCATCACCCATGCGATTGTGCAGCAAGCATCGACTGAACGTGCAAGGCGTACCAGACCCTGCTCTGGAGGGCCAGTGTGCAGAGGTGGGCAAGGAAACGTATGCCTGAGGATTCAAGGGGAGCCACAGGACTACCGTCCAGGGTGAGGAGGAGTAGAGAGACCAAGCAGTGAAGGCTTTCTACGAAACGAGCATCGAGGGCACGAACCTACGCAGCCCTGGAAGGAGAGCAGGGGGTCACGGCCAGATGGATCATCGAAGGCCAGTCCCAATGGGCAGCCTTCATCACGTGTCCTCACCTGAGGACTTGCAAAGAGGCACGCCCAGACTGGACCTGGTAGAAACAGGACTTACAGCAAAAGCACAAGACTGCTCTGTGGACTTCATGGTCATGGGAAGGACACCATCCCACAAGCCCCACCAAGGGACTCTGGACTCTGGGGACTTGGCCTTACTGTGTACCATCAGGACCTGTCAGGACTCTTTCAAGTGCACAAGGGAAGAGCAAACTAAGCCACAAACCTAGGAGAACAGAGATGCAAAACCTTTCTCCCCCCAGGGGCAACGTCAATGATCGCATGCTATACAAATGCAAATGACCTCTGCTAGCATTAGAAAGGTCACCAGTTTTCCGCCTCTTTATCAGTCTCATACCACAAGTGCACCAGGGTTCCATTGGCTCCACAGGGACCATTTGCCTGCATTCTCCGTGGGAGCAGCTTCCTATCCTACCAGAACCCTCACGTGTGTCTCCCTGTCATGGCACGTACTGATACATACGAGAATGACGTTTCCCTTTCGTTTTGAACTTTGTGCTGATGCCTCCCTCCTGGCTCCGCGTCTCCACCCAGAAGACCGTTTGGCTCAGTTTACATGGTGTGTGTGTGTGTGTGTGTGTCTGTGTGTGTGTGTGTGCGCGCGCGAGTGTGTGTGCATATACGTATATATACACATTCACGAATACGTGTACGTATATGTTGACACGTATGCGTATGTACACAGGTATCCCTATGGACACACAGGTAGCTAGATGTATATATAAATGTAGCTGTTTTTTCTTTTGAAAATACACACTGAAAACTCTGTGGGCCGCTTGGATGACTCAGCTGGGTAATGGTCCGACTTCGGGTCACGTCAGGCTCTCAGGGTTCCTGAGCTGAGTCACGCCTAGTGCTCCGTGCTGACAGCTCAGAGCCTGGAACCTGATTCCCTTCTGGGTTTCCTCTCTCTCTCCCTGCCCCTCCCTCGCTTGTGCTCTCTCTGTCTCTCTCGCTTTCTCTCAGAGGTGAACGTTAAAAAAGAAACCATAGCATGTGGCTCTGGATCTCGCCTCACGTCACGATCTCACAGTTTGTGAGGCTGAGCCTCCACAAGGAGCCCCACCTCAAGATGGGCGCCAACGATGCGGAGCCCGCTGGCCCTCCTCTCTCTCTCCCTCCCTGTCTGCCCTATCCCTGCTCACAGGCACACGTGCATGCGTCCACTCTCTCTCTGTCTCTCAGAATGAATGAAAGAAACAAAGAACCTCAAATGAGAACACTAAAGGAACACCGTCGAGTTCATGACTACAGCGAATGAATGGCTGTGCCCGTGGCCAGCACCTGCCCTGGGGAACGTTCTATTTCCTATTTGTTCATGTGTCTTCACTCTGGAGACACAGGGAGCCAGAGAGCAAGCCGGCAAGCCGGTGACCGCCAGTGGGGGAGGGGCAGAGAAGCAGAGACAGACACACGCAGAATCTGAAAACAGGCTCCAGGGCCTGAGCTGTGGGCACAGAGCCCAGCCCAGGGCTGGAACTCAGGAACCGCGAGGGCGTGACATGAGCCCAAGTCGGAAGCTCAACCCACTGAACCACCCAGGTGCCCGGGGAAGGTTCCATTCAGGAGTCCACTCTACCCATCCCCGCCCATTTCCGCAAGGTCAGAGCCCTTACGACACATACCAGCAGGAAGGATGCTCTACAACTGTCCACAACCTGCCCTCTGTCTACCAAAGAGGCTGCCCTGACGATACCTAGCAAACAGGGCGCTCCGATCAAAAGGCCCATGGATAAAGGTCATGCCTGCCTACCCTCAGGGCCTGGTGACTCCCCAGGTTCCCCTTGCGGCGCACTCTGTACCACTGGAAACGTCGTGGCTTTGGGTTCCAAGGTGCCCTGCAGGTGAGCACAGGCCAACGGGAACGACCTCACCGCAGCTACCTACCAGGAGACAGCTTCGCACCCTTCACCCTTCCTGCAGGCCCTGTGCTCAGGGTCTGGGACCAGCCAGGGCGCGGGTCACAAGCAGAGAACGTTAGCATTTGAGGACGCAGAAACGGCCTCGGTGTTCCCTACTCGGGGACCACGTTCACCACCTGGGCGCCTGCGACACTGGCAACTGGCACACAGGGCGACGGGGAGTGTGGACCGCATGAAATGAGGGCCCTCGGCCGCTTCTCCTGCAATTCAGAGGGGGAACTCGCAAAGGTCCCCTCAGTCACCAGCTCCCAAGAAGCCCCCCTGCGGAAGGGATGGTGCCATCAACAGCCTGTTCCTCCTTCCAGCCCTGCCTGGGTTTCAGGGGCACCACAGCACCGGCGGGGGGGGGGGCGGGGGGGTGTCCTAGGAAGGTCCCGCTGACCCATGCCCCCCGCTGTGCCGCCACCCTCACTAAGAGCCCCGCATGTCACTCTCCAAAGTGTCTCAGGCTGGATGTGCAATGATAGGGTTCCCCGCAGAGAGCGTGACTCAGGCCCTAGAGCCTATTTTGCTGGATTCCCCGTTTGAGGGCACACGCACGTCTCCAAGCCCACCTCTGCTCGCAGGACAGGCACGCTAGGTGCAAATGCTTTCCCTGCCTCTCGACAGGCAGCATTGGGAAAGCCAGCGGTGCAGCACGCTCATGTGGAGGCCGACTGCCTGCCTTCATGCCTCGAGTCCTCCCGCTTCACAGCAGTGAACCCCGGCACACATTCTTTCACATCTTCCCTTGGAAATACGAACGGGGACGAGAGTCCTTGCCGAGGTACTCTGTGTCGTCTGCATAGATCTCTCAAGTGCTCAGAACAGTGCCTGGAACAGGCTAAGCCCTCTACCAAGGTGGGGTAAGACCAAGGAAAACAAACACGCATAGGCAGTCCCCTCCCTCGTGGCCAGCACCTAGGCAACTGCTGGGGATGGTGAGGCAGGGGAGGGATCCCTTCCTTCCCCCGACGGTGTCCGGCTCCCCCTCCCTCCTCAGGACTTCCCGTTGGCATCAACAAAACCTCCCTGCCTGATTCTGGGTGGAGCCGGCTAGGAACCCAGTGCCTCAGGGAGAGGCCCTCGCACATCTCCCTGGATACTTGCACGGGCTTCAGGTCAACAGACTCTGCCTCCTCACCTATATGGCAACAGGGACTGCACACCCGTGGAGCCGCTTCGGGACTTGCAAAGCATCAAAGGTGTTCGGACCACAACCAAGTTTCGAGGCCACGCACGGCGACTATTTTACCAAGGAAACCTCTCACATGGCGAGCTCATGGATCAATATCCATGCGATGACTTAGGCAGAATCATCACGGTAATCATGAAGGTAACGATACTCAAGGTCCCTATATTCTCCTTCATTCCGGAGAGACACAACTCACCCCTCGGGGACCAAACACACGCTTAGGAGCCTGAGCTGCTCCAAGTGGCCTACACCACACCATCTTCCTGAAAACATAAAGCACCAGTCAGCTCCATATGGAAGTGTGGGAAAGCCTCTGCTCTTAGGCCTTTGCTTTCAGTGAGGTCACAGTGCTGCCTTCAGGATGTTTTCAGCCTTTGAGACAGGATTGGAACTCTCTCGTGCAATGAGATATTCCCATGCAACAAAACGCATTCCTTGCCAAGAACTGGGTCCCTGACGCGGTCCGGACTCCACACGGGCCACAGCACCACACTCACGCACACACACTCCCCCCAACAACCGGGGAGAGGTACAACCCATGCAATGAAAGACCGTTTGCTCAAGACCTCATTTCCCAAGGAGGCTGAGAGAGGAGCACTGCCTGCTCCAGTACACACGCACTGGTTTCTAGGGACCCGGTGGGCTCCCAGTCACTTCTCCCTCGTGCTGCCTGGTGAGTCCCTGAGGAGACGCGATTGCCAAGGACTGAAACTCTTGAAACACGGAACGAATGCAAGACAGGAGGCGCTCCACGGAAACGGGAAGCACCACGCCCCACGGAGAGGAAGAACAAAACCCACCAGTCTGCCTTGGACAAGGAGCTTTTCCATCCACCTTCGTCGCCAGAGTGCGAAGAAGACGTTCCCACCCAACGTGTCCCAAAGAGATGACTTTGGACTCCATCCACAACACCCAGTTCTCTTCAGCACACATCTCCCATCAGGAAAGAGTCTGGACCACCCTCGAAAACACACAAGCGCCACTGATTCCTGGCTCCCGGGCTCCCACTTCATTGATGGAATGCACATTGCCTTCAGAGATGAAGAGCTCAACAGGGAGTTGCACTTGCCCTCATCCAGACTCCTACCCCCTAGTCCCATTGACTCCCACGAGAGAGGACCCCCTTTCGCCACAAGCGGGGTGAGATCTCCCCCTCCCCATCAGAGGGTGCAACTCTGCCACCAGGGGCGGGGCGGGGCGCGGCGCGGCGGGCTGGGCAGGGCAGGAGAGCAGGTGCGGAGGGGGGAGGCAGGAGGCCTGTGTTCACCTGCTGCTTCCACTCTCAATCCCTTCAACACCGTCCCCTGCTGGCCTCCAGCAACTCAGGCCCACCACCCTGACTCTCCCTGGAATGTTTCTCTGGAGTCTCAGGTCCCTTGTACTTCATTTTCACAGGCAGGAATGATTCCTCCTGCTCATGGCTGCCACTTCCCTGGCCCTGCCTTGACACTTGCCCACAGCCGCCGGTCCACGCTTTCCTTCCTTCCTTCCTCCCTTCGTTCGTCCATTCGTTCCTTCCCACCTCCACCCGCCAAACACCAACCCAGTGAGACCTCCATGGGCACTCAGGGCACCCCCCCTCTCGACCTGAGCCACTCACCACCGCCTGAGCCTAACCCCCTACTCGATCTGGGGCCCTCCTCTTCCAGGGAACCAGGGTCCAACCCAGAAAGCCCACTCCTGAGGCGTCCAGACCGCAGCCGCAAAGGAGCCCAAGAAGAAGCCCGGAGCCCCAGGGCGGGGGGAGGGTTCTCATGGGAGGGGAAGACAGAGAGGGGCAGAGGGGAAGGCCACGTGCGACCTCGTCGCTAGGGACCTTACCTTGGCAGCACCGCGACTGAGGCAGGTCCTGGAGGGAGGCTGTGTGTCTCAGCTGCTCCACCTTTAGGCTTCTCCCAGATGGACTTTCAAGGGCGCCGGGGGAGGGGGGGCATCGCATCGCGCTCTGCCCCAGCCAGTGCTGGCACTCCACCAGCGCGGCCAAAGACCGAGGCGCCCGGGAAGCGCGTCCCGCGCCCTGGCCTCTGGCTCCAGGAGCAGCAGGAGCAGCAGGGCCGCCACCCTCCGAGGCTGGAGGCTCATGGCTCCCAGTCTTCTCCACGCGGGGCCCCGCCTGCGCTCCCGCCAGCGCTCCCGCGAGCGCTACCGCTACCCCTACCGCCAAAGCCATGGCTGCCGGGTCGCAGGCGCCAGACAGCAGCATGTCCCAGGTCGGGGGCTGAGGTGGGCGTCCGTCCCTGGCTGGCCCAGACACTTGGGGGCTTGGGGCGGCAGGCGGGCTGGGAGCCAACTCACGGCACGGCTGCAGCCTCAGCTGTGTCCCTCACCGGGCTCCGGCCCTGGCCCACGCGCATGCGCGCGCTCGAGCGCGCGCTCCCGCACACCTGCTTGGGCCCAGGATCCAAGCCGCTCCATCCCCCACCCCACTCCCACCGCCACCCCCCCACAGGGGGCACAGCTCCTGGGCACCAGGGTCTGCACCACCGCACCTCCCTGTGCCCACCAGATGCTCTGACCGACTGCCCGCCAGCCTGACAGCCGCGAGCCAGGCAGAGGGCTCCAGAGACCACGCCAGTGGGACAGGGACCGGCAGGTGTCTCCTCCCAAGGTGGACACCTCCCTGTCACCCCTCAAGAGACCCAGGAACCTTTTGCATTGCTGGTTTCCCAGGGACGTGGCTGCACGTGAACCCAGTGATCCCTCTTGCATCCTAGGCCTCTGTGTTTCTTCTTCACTCCGCCTCCCATTCCCGCCAACCGTAGCCATCTACAGCCGTGCACCCTCCTCGCTCGTCACCCGTGACCGCAAGGGCAGCCCTAAGGGACAGGGAGACACGCTGGGCACACGAGACTCCTTCCACCTCCCTTCTCCTTGAAAGGCTGTTGCTTTTCAGCTCTGCATGCCCTTCCCATGGCCCTACCTGGACCGCACCACCAGCGGTCCCACCCTCAAGTCCACCCTGCCACCGCTGACTGTGGCACGTCCTTCAACTCTGTGGAACCGCCTGTCCACCTCCACTACCTCCCAACCCCCGTGTTTTCTTCACAGTGTGCCTCAGATCCCAACTCCTCCGTGCCATTTTTCTTTTCTTGGGTTTCCATTGCTTCTCAACGTTTCTTTCTTTTGGTGAGAGAGAGAGGGAGAGAGAGAGCGAGAGAGGCCATCACCCATGCGATTGTGCAGCAAGCATCGACTGAACGTGCAAGGCGTACCAGACCCTGCTCTGGAGGGCCAGTGTGCAGAGGTGGGCAAGGAAACGTATGCCTGAGGATTCAAGGGGAGCCACAGGACTACCGTCCAGGGTGAGGAGGAGTAGAGAGACCAAGCAGTGAAGGCTTTCTACGAAACGAGCATCGAGGGCACGAACCTACGCAGCCCTGGAAGGAGAGCAGGGGGTCACGGCCAGATGGATCATCGAAGGCCAGTCCCAATGGGCAGCCTTCATCACGTGTCCTCACCTGAGGACTTGCAAAGAGGCACGCCCAGACTGGACCTGGTAGAAACAGGACTTACAGCAAAAGCACAAGACTGCTCTGTGGACTTCATGGTCATGGGAAGGACACCATCCCACAAGCCCCACCAAGGGACTCTGGACTCTGGGGACTTGGCCTTACTGTGTACCATCAGGACCTGTCAGGACTCTTTCAAGTGCACAAGGGAAGAGCAAACTAAGCCACAAACCTAGGAGAACAGAGATGCAAAACCTTTCTCCCCCCAGGGGCAACGTCAATGATCGCATGCTATACAAATGCAAATGACCTCTGCTAGCATTAGAAAGGTCACCAGTTTTCGGCCTCTTTATCAGTCTCATACCACAAGTGCACCAGGGTTCCATTGGCTCCACAGGGACCATTTGCCTGCATTCTCCGTGGGAGCAGCTTCCTATCCTACCAGAACCCTCACGTGTGTCTCCCTGTCATGGCACGTACTGATACATACGAGAATGACGTTTCCCTTTCGTTTTGAACTTTGTGCTGATGCCTCCCTCCTGGCTCCGCGTCTCCACCCAGAAGACCGTTTGGCTCAGTTTACATAGTGTGTGTGTGTGTGTGTGTGTGCATATACGTATATATACACATACACGAATACGTGTACGTATATGTAGGCACGTATGCGTATGTACACAGGTATCCCTATGGACACACAGGTAGCTAGATGTATATATAAATGTAGCTGTTTTTTCTTTTGAAAATACACACTGAAAACTCTGTGGGCCGCTTGGATGACTCAGCTGGGTAATGGTCCGACTTCGGGTCACGTCAGGCTCTCAGGGTTCCTGAGCTGAGTCACGCCTAGTGCTCCGTGCTGACAGCTCAGAGCCTGGAACCTGATTCCCTTCTGGGTTTCCTCTCTCTCTCCCTGCCCCTCCCTCGCTTGTGCTCTCTCTGTCTCTCTCGCTTTCTCTCAGAGGTGAACGTTAAAAAAGAAACCAAAGCATGTGGCTCTGGATCTCGCCTCACGTCACGATCTCACAGTTTGTGAGGCTGAGCCTCCACAAGGAGCCCCACCTCAAGATGGGCGCCAACGATGCGGAGCCCGCTGGCCCTCCTCTCTCTCTCCCTCCCTGTCTGCCCTATCCCTGCTCACAGGCACACGTGCATGCGTCCACTCTCTCTCTGTCTCTCAGAATGAATGAAAGAAACAAAGAACCTCAAATGAGAACACTAAAGGAACACCGTCGAGTTCATGACTACAGCGAATGAATGGCTGTGCCCGTGGCCAGCACCTGCCCTGGGGAACGTTCTATTTCCTATTTGTTCATGTGTCTTCACTCTGGAGACACAGGGAGCCAGAGAGCAAGCCGGCAAGCCGGTAAGCCGGTGACCGCCAGTGGGGGAGGGGCAGAGAAGCAGAGACAGACACACGCAGAATCTGAAAACAGGCTCCAGGGCCTGAGCTGTGGGCACAGAGCCCAGCGCAGGGCTGGAACTCAGGAACCGCGAGGGCGTGACCTGAGCCCAAGTCGGAAGCTCAACCCACTGAACCACCCAGGCGCCCGGGGAAGGTTCCATTCAGGAGTCCACTCTACCCATCCCCGCCCATTTCCGCAAGGTCAGAGCCCTTACGACACATACCACCAGGAAGGATGCTCTACAACTGTCCACAACCTGCCCTCTGTCTACCAAAGAGGCTGCCCTGACGATACCTACCAAACAGGGCGCTCCGATCAAAAGGCCCATGGATAAAGGTCATGCCTGCCTACCCTCAGGGCCTGGTGACTCCCCAGGTTCCCCTTGCGGCGCACTCTGTACCACTGGAAACGTCGTGGCTTTGGGTTCCAAGGTGCCCTGCAGGTGAGCACAGGCCAACGGGAACGACCTCACCGCAGCTACCTACCAGGAGACAGCTTCGCACCCTTCACCCTTCCTGCAGGCCCTGTGCTCAGGGTCTGGGACCAGCCAGGGCGCGGGTCACAAGCAGAGAACGTTAGCATTTGAGGACGCAGAAACGGCCTCGGTGTTCCCTACTCGGGGACCACGTTCACCACCTGGGCGCCTGCGACACTGGCAACTGGCACACAGGGCGACGGGGAGTGTGGACCGCATGAAATGAGGGCCCTCGGCCGCTTCTCCTGCAATTCAGAGGGGGAACTCGCAAAGGTCCCCTCAGTCACCAGCTCCCAAGAAGCCTCCCTGCGGAAGGGATGGTGCCATCAACAGCCTGTTCCTCCTTCCAGCCCTGCCTGGGTTTCAGGGGCACCACAGCACCGGCGGGGGGGGGGGCGGGGGGGTGTCCTAGGAAGGTCCCGCTGACCCATGCCCCCCGCTGTGCCGCCACCCTCACTAAGAGCCCCGTATGTCACTCTCCAAAGTGTCTCAGGCTGGATGTGCAATGATAGGGTTCCCCGCAGAGAGCGTGACTCAGGCCCTAGAGCCTATTTTGCTGGATTCCCCGTTTGAGGGCACACGCACGTCTCCAAGCCCACCTCTGCTCGCAGGACAGGCACGCTAGGTGCAAATGCTTTCCCTGCCTCTCGACAGGCAGCAGTGGGAAAGCCAGCGGTGCAGCACGCTCATGTGGAGGCCGACTGCCTGCCTTCATGCCTCGAGTCCTCCCGCTTCACAGCAGTGAACCCCGGCACACATTCTTTCACATCTTCCCTTGGAAATACGAACGGGGACGAGAGTCCTTGCCGAGGTACTCTGTGTCGTCTGCATAGATCTCTCAAGTGCTCAGAACAGTGCCTGGAACAGGCTAAGCCCTCTACCAAGGTGGGGTAAGACCAAGGAAAACAAACACGCATAGGCAGTCCCCTCCCTCGTGGCCAGCACCTAGGCAACTGCTGGGGATGGTGAGGCAGGGGAGGGATCCCTTCCTTCCCCCGACGGTGTCCGGCTCCCCCTCCCTCCTCAGGACTTCCCGCTGGCATCAACAAAACCTCCCTGCCTGATTCTGGGTGGAGCCGGCTAGGAACCCAGTGCCTCAGGGAGAGGCCCTCGCACATCTCCCTGGATACTTGCACGGGCTTCAGGTCAACAGACTCTGCCTCCTCACCTATATGGCAACAGGGACTGCACACCCGTGGAGCCGCTTCGGGACTTGCAAAGCATCAAAGGTGTTCGGACCACAACCAAGTTTCGAGGCCACGCACGGCGACTATGTTACCAAGGAAACCTCTCACATGGCGAGCTCATGGATCAATATCCATGCGATGACTTAGGCAGAATCATCACGGTAATCATGAAGGTAACGATACTCAAGGTCCCCATAATCTCCTTCATTCCGGAGAGACACAACTCACCCCTCGGGGACCAAACACACGCTCAGGAGCCTGAGCTGCTCCAAGTGGCCTACACCACACCATCTTCCTGAAAACATAAAGCACCAGTCAGCTCCATATGGAAGTGTGGGAAAGCCTCTGCTCTTAGGCCTTTGCTTTCAGTGAGGTCACAGTGCTGCCTTCAGGATGTTTTCAGCCTTTGAGACAGGATTGGAACTCTCTCGTGCAATGAGATATTCCCATGCAACAAAACGCATTCCTTGCCAAGAACTGGGTCCCTGACGCGGTCCGGACTCCACACGGGCCACAGCACCACACTCACGCACACACACTCCCCCCAACAACCGGGGAGAGGTACAACCCTATGCAATGAAAGACCGTTTGCTCAAGACCTCATTTCCCAAGGAGGCTGAGAGAGGAGCACTGCCTGCTCCAGTACACACGCACTGGTTTCTAGGGACCCGGTGGGCTCCCAGTCACTTCTCCCTCGTGCTGCCTGGTGAGTCCCTGAGGAGACGCGATTGCCAAGGACTGAAACTCTTGAAACACGGAACGAATGCAAGACAGGAGGCGCTCCACGGAAACGGGAAGCACCACGCCCCACGGAGAGGAAGAACAAAACCCACCAGTCTGCCTTGGACAAGGAGCTTTTCCATCCACCTTCGTCGCCAGAGTGCGAAGAAGACGTTCCCACCCAACGTGTCCCAAAGAGATGACTTTGGACTCCATCCACAACACCCAGTTCTCTTCAGCACACATCTCCCATGAGGAAAGAGTCTGGACCACCCTCGAAAACACACAAGCGCCACTGATTCCTGGCTCCCGGGCTCCCACTTCATTGATGGAATGCACATTGCCTTCAGAGATGAAGAGCTCAACAGGGAGTTGCACTTGCCCTCATCCAGACTCCTACCCCCTAGTCCCATTGACTCCCACGAGAGAGGACCCCCTTTCGCCACAAGCGGGGTGAGATCTCCCCCTCCCCATCAGAGGGTGCAACTCTGCCACCAGGGGCGGGGCGGGGCGCGGCGCGGCGGGCTGGGCAGGGCAGGAGAGCAGGTGCGGAGGGGGGAGGCAGGAGGCCTGTGTTCACCTGCTGCTTCCACTCTCAATCCCTTCAACACCGTCCCCTGCTGGCCTCCAGCAACTCAGGCCCACCACCCTGACTCTCCCTGGAATGTTTCTCTGGAGTCTCAGGTCCCTTGTACTTCATTTTCACAGGCAGGAATGATTCCTCCTGCTCATGGCTGCCACTTCCCTGGCCCTGCCTTGACACTTGCCCACAGCCGCCGGTCCACGCTTTCCTTCCTTCCTTCCTCCCTTCGTTCGTCCCTTCGTTCCTTCCCACCTCCACCCGCCAAACACCAACCCAGTCAGACCTCCATGGGCACTCAGGGCACCCCCCCTCTCGACCTGAGCCACTCACCACCGCCTGAGCCTAACCCCCTACTCGATCTGGGGCCCTCCTCTTCCAGGGAACCAGGGTCCAACCCAGAAAGCCCACTCCTGAGGCGTCCAGACCGCAGCCGCAAAGGAGCCCAAGAAGAAGCCCGGAGCCCCAGGGCGGGGGGAGGGTTCTCATGGGAGGGGAAGACAGAGAGGGGCAGAGGGGAAGGCCACGTGCGACCTCGTCGCTAGGGACCTTACCTTGGCAGCACCGCGACTGAGGCAGGTCCTGGAGGGAGGCTGTGTGTCTCAGCTGCTCCACCTTTAGGCTTCTCCCAGATGGACTTTCAAGGGCGCCGGGGGGGCATCGCATCGCGCTCTGCCCCAGCCAGTGCTGGCACTCCACCAGCGCGGCCAAAGCCCGAGGCGCCCGGGAAGCGCGTCCCGCGCCCTGGCCTCTGGCTCCAGGAGCAGCAGGAGCAGCAGGGCCGCCACCCTCCGAGGCTGGAGGCTCATGGCTCCCAGTCTTCTCCACGCGGGGCCCCGCCTGCGCTCCCGCCAGCGCTCCCGCGAGCGCTACCGCTACCCCTACCGCCAAAGCCATGGCTGCCGGGTCGCAGGCGCCAGGCAGCAGCATGTCCCAGGTCGGGGGCTGAGGTGGGCGTCCGTCCCTGGCTGGCCCAGACACTTGGGGGCTTGGGGCGGCAGGCGGGCTGGGAGCCAACTCACGGCACGGCTGCAGCCTCAGCTGTGTCCCTCACCGGGCTCCGGCCCTGGCCCACGCGCATGCGCGCGCTCGAGCGCGCGCTCCCGCACACCTGCTTGGGCCCAGGATCCAAGCCGCCCCATCCCCCACCCCACCCCCACCGCCACCCCCCCACAGGGGGCACAGCTCCTGGGCACCAGGGTCTGCACCACCGCACCTCCCTGTGCCCACCAGATGCTCTGACCGACTGCCCGCCAGCCTGACAGCCGCGAGCCAGGCAGAGGGCTCCAGACACCAGGCCAGTGGGACAGGGACCGGCAGGTGTCTCCTCCCAAGGTGGACACCTCCCTGTCACCCCTCAAGAGACCCAGGAACCTTTTGCATTGCTGGTTTCCCAGGGACGTGGCTGCACGTGAACCCAGTGATCCCTCTTGCATCCTAGGCCTCTGTGTTTCTTCTTCACTCTGCCTCCCATTCCCGCCAACCGTGGCCATCTACAGCCGTGCACCCTCCTCGCTCGTCACCCGTGACCGCAAGGGCAGCCCTAAGGGACAGGGAGACACGCTGGGCACACGAGACTCCTTCCACCTCCCTTCTCCTTGAAAGGCCGGTGCTTTTCAGCTCTGCATGCCCTTCCCATGGCCCTACCTGGACCGCACCACCAGCGGTCCCACCCTCAAGTCCACCCTGCCACCGCTGACTGTGGCACGTCCTTCAACTCTGTGGAACCGCCTGTCCACCTCCACTACCTCCCAACCCCCGTGTTTTCTTCACAGTGTGCCTCAGATCCCAACTCCTCCGTGCCATTTTTCTTTTCTTGGGTTTCCATTGCTTCTCAACGTTTCTTTCTTTTGGTGAGAGAGAGAGAGAGAGAGAGAGAGAGAGAGGCCATCACCCATGCGATTGTGCAGCAAGCATCGACTGAACGTGCAAGGCGTACCAGACCCTGCTCTGGAGGGCCAGTGTGCAGAGGTGGGCAAGGAAACGTATGCCTGAGGATTCAAGGGGAGCCACAGGACTACCGTCCAGGGTGAGGAGGAGTAGAGAGACCAAGCAGTGAAGGCTTTCTACGAAACGAGCATCGAGGGCACGAACCTACGCAGCCCTGGAAGGAGAGCAGGGGGTCACGGCCAGATGGATCATCGAAGGCCAGTCCCAATGGGCAGCCTTCATCACGTGTCCTCACCTGAGGACTTGCAAAGAGGCACGCCCAGACTGGACCTGGTAGAAACAGGACTTACAGCAAAAGCACAAGACTGTTCTGTGGACTTCATGGTCATGGGAAGGACACCATCCCACAAGCCCCACCAAGGGACTCTGGACTCTGGGGACTTGGCCTTACTGTGTACCATCAGGACCTGTCAGGACTCTTTCAAGTGCACAAGGGAAGAGCAAACTAAGCCACAAACCTAGGAGAACAGAGATGCAAAACCTTTCTCCCCCCAGGGGCAACGTCAATGATCACATGCTATACAAATGCAAATGACCTCTGCTAGCATTAGAAAGGTCACCAGTTTTCCGCCTCTTTATCAGTCTCATACCACAAGTGCACCAGGGTTCCATTGGCTCCACAGGGACCATTTGCCTGCATTCTCCGTGGGAGCAGCTTCCTATCCTACCAGAACCCTCGCGTGTGTCTCCCTGTCATGGCACATACTGATACATACGAGAATGACGTTTCCCTTTCGTTTTGAACTTTGTGCTGATGCCTCCCTCCTGGCTCCGCGTCTCCACCCAGAAGACCGTTTGGCTCAGTTTACATGGTGTGTGTGTGTGTGTGTGTGCATATACGTATATATACACATACACGAATACGTGTACGTATATGTAGACACGTATGCGTATGTACACAGGTATCCCTATGGACACACAGGTAGCTAGATGTATATATAAATGTAGCTGTTTTTTCTTTTGAAAATACACACTGAAAACTCTGTGGGCCGCTTGGATGACTCAGCTGGGTAATGGTCCGACTTCGGGTCACGTCAGGCTCTCAGGGTTCCTGAGCTGAGTCACGCCTAGTGCTCCGTGCTGACAGCTCAGAGCCTGGAACCTGATTCCCTTCTGGGTTTCCTCTCTCTCTCCCTGCCCCTCCCTCGCTTGTGCTCTCTCTGTCTCTCTCGCTTTCTCTCAGAGGTGAACGTTAAAAAAGAAACCAAAGCATGTGGCTCTGGATCTCGCCTCACGTCACGATCTCACAGTTTGTGAGGCTGAGCCTCCACAAGGAGCCCCACCTCAAGATGGGCGCCAACGATGCGGAGCCCGCTGGCCCTCCTCTCTCTCTCCCTCCCTGTCTGCCCTATCCCTGCTCACAGGCACACGTGCATGCGTCCACTCTCTCTCTGTCTCTCAGAATGAATGAAAGAAACAAAGAACCTCAAATGAGAACACTAAAGGAACACCGTCGAGTTCATGACTACAGCGAATGAATGGCTGTGCCCGTGGCCAGCACCTGCCCTGGGGAACGTTCTATTTCCTATTTGTTCATGTGTCTTCACTCTGGAGACACAGGGAGCCAGAGAGCAAGCCGGCAAGCCGGTGACCGCCAGTGGGGGAGGGGCAGAGAAGCAGAGACAGACACACGCAGAATCTGAAAACAGGCTCCAGGGCCTGAGCTGTGGGCACAGAGCCCAGCGCAGGGCTGGAACTCAGGAACCGCGAGGGCGTGACCTGAGCCCAAGTCGGAAGCTCAACCCACTGAACCACCCAGGCGCCCGGGGAAGGTTCCATTCAGGAGTCCACTCTACCCATCCCCGCCCATTTCCGCAAGGTCAGAGCCCTTACGACACATACCACCAGGAAGGATGCTCTACAACTGTCCACAACCTGCCCTCTGTCTACCAAAGAGGCTGCCCTGACGATACCTACCAAACAGGGCGCTCCGATCAAAAGGCCCATGGATAAAGGTCATGCCTGCCTACCCTCAGGGCCTGGTGACTCCCCAGGTTCCCCTTGCGGCGCACTCTGTCCCACTGGAAACGTCGTGGCTTTGGGTTCCAAGGTGCCCTGCAGCTGAGCACAGGCCACCGGGAACGACCTCACCGCAGCTACCTACCAGGAGACAGCTTCGCACCCTTCACCCTTCCTGCAGGCCCTGTGCTCAGGGTCTGGGACCAGCCAGGGCGCGGGTCACAAGCAGAGAACGTTAGCATTTGAGAACGCAGAAACGGCCTCGGTGTTCCCTACTCGGGGACCACGTTCACCACCTGGGCGCCTGCGACACTGGCAACTGGCACACAGGGCGACGGGGAGTGTGGACCGCATGAAATGAGGGCCCTCGGCCGCTTCTCCTGCAATTCAGAGGGGGAACTCGCAAAGGTCCCCTCAGTCACCAGCTCCCAAGAAGCCTCCCTGCGGAAGGGATGGTGCCATCAACAGCCTGTTCCTCCTTCCAGCCCTGCCTGGGTTTCAGGGGCACCACAGCACCGGCGGGGGGGGGGGGGCGGGGGGGTGTCCTAGGAAGGTCCCGCTGACCCATGCCCCCCGCTGTGCCGCCACCCTCACTAAGAGCCCCGCATGTCACTCTCCAAAGTGTCTCAGGCTGGATGTGCAATGATAGGGTTCCCCGCAGAGAGCGTGACTCAGGCCCTAGAGCCTATTTTGCTGGATTCCCCGTTTGAGGGCACACGCACGTCTCCAAGCCCACCTCTGCTCGCAGGACAGGCACGCTAGGTGCAAATGCTTTCCCTGCCTCTCGACAGGCAGCAGTGGGAAAGCCAGCGGTGCAGCACGCTCATGTGGAGGCCGACTGCCTGCCTTCATGCCTCGAGTCCTCCCGCTTCACAGCACTGACCCCCGGCACACATTCTTTCACATCTTCCCTTGGAAATACGAACGGGGACGAGAGTCCTTGCCGAGGTACTCTGTGTCGTCTGCATAGATCTCTCAAGTGCTCAGAACAGTGCCTGGAACAGGCTAAGCCCTCTACCAAGGTGGGGTAAGACCAAGGAAAACAAACACGCATAGGCAGTCCCCTCCCTCGTGGCCAGCACCTAGGCAACTGCTGGGGATGGTGAGGCAGGGGAGGGATCCCTTCCTTCCCCCGACGGTGTCCGGCTCCCCCTCCCTCCTCAGGACTTCCCGCTGGCATCAACAAAACCTCCCTGCCTGATTCTGGGTGGAGCCGGCTAGGAACCCAGTGCCTCAGGGAGAGGCCCTCGCACATCTCCCTGGATACTTGCACGGGCTTCAGGTCAACAGACTCTGCCTCCTCACCTATATGGCAACAGGGACTGCACACCCGTGGAGCCGCTTCGGGACTTGCAAAGCATCAAAGGTGTTCGGACCACAACCAAGTTTCGAGGCCACGCACGGCGACTATGTTACCAAGGAAACCTCTCACATGGCGAGCTCATGGATCAATATCCATGCGATGACTTAGGCAGAATCATCACGGTAATCATGAAGGTAACGATACTCAAGGTCCCCATAATCTCCTTCATTCCGGAGAGACACAACTCACCCCTCGGGGACCAAACACACGCTCAGGAGCCTGAGCTGCTCCAAGTGGCCTACACCACACCATCTTCCTGAAAACATAAAGCACCAGTCAGCTCCATATGGAAGTGTGGGAAAGCCTCTGCTCTTAGGCCTTTGCTTTCAGTGAGGTCACAGTGCTGCCTTCAGGATGTTTTCAGCCTTTGAGACAGGATTGGAACTCTCTCGTGCAATGAGATATTCCCATGCAACAAAACGCATTCCTTGCCAAGAACTGGGTCCCTGACGCGGTCCGGACTCCACACGGGCCACAGCACCACACTCACGCACACACACTCCCCCCAACAACCGGGGAGAGGTACAACCCTATGCAATGAAAGACCGTTTGCTCAAGACCTCATTTCCCAAGGAGGCTGAGAGAGGAGCACTGCCTGCTCCAGTACACACGCACTGGTTTCTAGGGACCCGGTGGGCTCCCAGTCACTTCTCCCTCGTGCTGCCTGGTGAGTCCCTGAGGAGACGCGATTGCCAAGGACTGAAACTCTTGAAACACGGAACGAATGCAAGACAGGAGGCGCTCCACGGAAACGGGAAGCACCACGCCCCACGGAGAGGAAGAACAAAACCCACCAGTCTGCCTTGGACAAGGAGCTTTTCCATCCACCTTCGTCGCCAGAGTGCGAAGAAGACGTTCCCACCCAACGTGTCCCAAAGAGATGACTTTGGACTCCATCCACAACACCCAGTTCTCTTCAGCACACATCTCCCATCAGGAAAGAGTCTGGACCACCCTCGAAAACACACAAGCGCCACTGATTCCTGGCTCCCGGGCTCCCACTTCATTGATGGAATGCACATTGCCTTCAGAGATGAAGAGCTCAACAGGGAGTTGCACTTGCCCTCATCCAGACTCCTACCCCCTAGTCCCATTGACTCCCACGAGAGAGGACCCCCTTTCGCCACAAGCGGGGTGAGATCTCCCCCTCCCCATCAGAGGGTGCAACTCTGCCACCAGGGGCGGGGCGGGGCGCGGCGCGGCGGGCTGGGCAGGGCAGGAGAGCAGGTGCGGAGGGGGGAGGCAGGAGGCCTGTGTTCACCTGCTGCTTCCACTCTCAATCCCTTCAACACCGTCCCCTGCTGGCCTCCAGCAACTCAGGCCCACCACCCTGACTCTCCCTGGAATGTTTCTCTGGAGTCTCAGGTCCCTTGTACTTCATTTTCACAGGCAGGAATGATTCCTCCTGCTCATGGCTGCCACTTCCCTGGCCCTGCCTTGACACTTGCCCACAGCCGCCGGTCCACGCTTTCCTTCCTTCCTTCCTCCCTTCGTTCGTCCCTTCGTTCCTTCCCACCTCCACCCGCCAAACACCAACCCAGTCAGACCTCCATGGGCACTCAGGGCACCCCCCCTCTCGACCTGAGCCACTCACCACCGCCTGAGCCTAACCCCCTACTCGATCTGGGGCCCTCCTCTTCCAGGGAAGCAGGGTCCAACCCAGAAAGCCCACTCCTGAGGCGTCCAGACCGCAGCCGCAAAGGAGCCCAAGAAGAAGCCCGGAGCCCCAGGGCGGGGGGAGGGTTCTCATGGGAGGGGAAGACAGAGAGGGGCAGAGGGGAAGGCCACGTGCGACCTCGTCGCTAGGGACCTTACCTTGGCAGCACCGCGACTGAGGCAGGTCCTGGAGGGAGGCTGTGTGTCTCAGCTGCTCCACCTTTAGGCTTCTCCCAGATGGACTTTCAAGGGCGCCGGGGGAGGGGGGGCATCGCATCGCGCTCTGCCCCAGCCAGTGCTGGCACTCCACCAGCGCGGCCAAAGACCGAGGCGCCCGGGAAGCGCGTCCCGCGCCCTGGCCTCTGGCTCCAGGAGCAGCAGGAGCAGCAGGGCCGCCACCCTCCGAGGCTGGAGGCTCATGGCTCCCAGTCTTCTCCACGCGGGGCCCCGCCTGCGCTCCCGCCAGCGCTCCCGCGAGCGCTACCGCTACCCCTACCGCCAAAGCCATGGCTGCCGGGTCGCAGGCGCCAGGCAGCAGCATGTCCCAGGTCGGGGGCTGAGGTGGGCGTCCGTCCCTGGCTGGCCCAGACACTTGGGGGCTTGGGGCGGCAGGCGGGCTGGGAGCCAACTCACGGCACGGCTGCAGCCTCAGCTGTGTCCCTCACCGGGCTCCGGCCCTGGCCCACGCGCATGCGCGCGCTCGAGCGCGCGCTCCCGCACACCTGCTTGGGCCCAGGATCCAAGCCGCCCCATCCCCCACCCCACCCCCACCGCCACCCCCCCACAGGGGGCACAGCTCCTGGGCACCAGGGTCTGCACCACCGCACCTCCCTGTGCCCACCAGATGCTCTGACCGACTGCCCGCCAGCCTGACAGCCGCGAGCCAGGCAGAGGGCTCCAGACACCAGGCCAGTGGGACAGGGACCGGCAGGTGTCTCCTCCCAAGGTGGACACCTCCCTGTCACCCCTCAAGAGACCCAGGAACCTTTTGCATTGCTGGTTTCCCAGGGACGTGGCTGCACGTGAACCCAGTGATCCCTCTTGCATCCTAGGCCTCTGTGTTTCTTCTTCACTCTGCCTCCCATTCCCGCCAACCGTGGCCATCTACAGCCGTGCACCCTCCTCGCTCGTCACCCGTGACCGCAAGGGCAGCCCTAAGGGACAGGGAGACACGCTGGGCACACGAGACTCCTTCCGCCTCCCTTCTCCATGAAAGGCCGGTGCTTTTCAGCTCTGCATGCCCTTCCCATGGCCCTACCTGGACCGCACCACCAGCGGTCCCACCCCTAAGTCCACCCTGCCACCGCTGACTGTGGCACGTCCTTCAACTCTGTGGAACCGCCTGTCCACCTCCACTACCTCCCAACCCCCGTGTTTTCTTCACAGTGTGCCTCAGATCCCAACTCCTCCGTGCCATTTTTGTTTTCTTGGGTTTCCATTGCTTCTCAACGTTTCTTTCTTTTGGTGAGAGAGAGAGGGAGAGAGAGAGAGAGAGAGGCCATCACCCATGCGATTGTGCAGCAAGCATCGACTGAACGTGCAAGGCGTACCAGACCCTGCTCTGGAGGGCCAGTGTGCAGAGGTGGGCAAGGAAACGTATGCCTGAGGATTCAAGGGGAGCCACAGGACTACCGTCCAGGGTGAGGAGGAGTAGAGAGACCAAGCAGTGAAGGCTTTCTACGAAACGAGCATCGAGGGCACGAACCTACGCAGCCCTGGAAGGAGAGCAGGGGGTCACGGCCAGATGGATCATCGAAGGCCAGTCCCAATGGGCAGCCTTCATCACGTGTCCTCACCTGAGGACTTGCAAAGAGGCACGCCCAGACTGGACCTGGTAGAAACAGGACTTACAGCAAAAGCACAAGACTGCTCTGTGGACTTCATGGTCATGGGAAGGACACCATCCCACAAGCCCCACCAAGGGACTCTGGACTCTGGGGACTTGGCCTTACTGTGTACCATCAGGACCTGTCAGGACTCTTTCAAGTGCACAAGGGAAGAGCAAACTAAGCCACAAACCTAGGAGAACAGAGATGCAAAACCTTTCTCCCCCCAGGGGCAACGTCAATGATCGCATGCTATACAAATGCAAATGACCTCTGCTAGCATTAGAAAGGTCACCAGTTTTCCGCCTCTTTATCAGTCTCATACCACAAGTGCACCAGGGTTCCATTGGCTCCACAGGGACCATTTGCCTGCATTCTCCGTGGGAGCAGCTTCCTATCCTACCAGAACCCTCACGTGTGTCTCCCTGTCATGGCACGTACTGATACATACGAGAATGACGTTTCCCTTTCGTTTTGAACTTTGTGCTGATGCCTCCCTCCTGGCTCCGCGTCTCCACCCAGAAGACCGTTTGGCTCAGTTTACATGGTGTGTGTGTGTGTGTGTGTGTCTGTGTGTGTGTGTGTGCGCGCGCGAGTGTGTGTGCATATACGTATATATACACATTCACGAATACGTGTATGTATATGTTGACACGTATGCGTATGTACACAGGTATCCCTATGGACACACAGGTAGCTAGATGTATATATAAATGTAGCTGTTTTTTCTTTTGAAAATACACACTGAAAACTCTGTGGGCCGCTTGGATGACTCAGCTGGGTAATGGTCCGACTTCGGGTCACGTCAGGCTCTCAGGGTTCCTGAGCTGAGTCACGCCAATTCCCCCTGCTGACAGCTCAGAGCCTGGAACCTGATTCCCTTCTGGGTTTCCTCTCTCTCTCCCTGCCCCTCCCTCGCTTGTGCTCTCTCTGTCTCTCTCGCTTTCTCTCAGAGGTGAACGTTAAAAAAGAAACCATAGCATGTGGCTCTGGATCTCGCCTCACGTCACGATCTCACAGTTTGTGAGGCTGAGCCTCCACAAGGAGCCCCACCTCAAGATGGGCGCCAACGATGCGGAGCCCGCTGGCCCTCCTCTCTCTCTCCCTCCCTGTCTGCCCTATCCCTGCTCACAGGCACACGTGCATGCGTCCACTCTCTCTCTGTCTCTCAGAATGAATGAAAGAAACAAAGAACCTCAAATGAGAACACTAAAGGAACACCGTCGAGTTCATGACTACAGCGAATGAATGGCTGTGCCCGTGGCCAGCACCTGCCCTGGGGAACGTTCTATTTCCTATTTGTTCATGTGTCTTCACTCTGGAGACACAGGGAGCCAGAGAGCAAGCCGGCAAGCCAGTGACCGCCAGTGGGGGAGGGGCAGAGAAGCAGAGACAGACACACGCAGAATCTGAAAACAGGCTCCAGGGCCTGAGCTGTGGGCACAGAGCCCAGCGCAGGGCTGGAACTCAGGAACCGCGAGGGCGTGACCTGAGCCCAAGTCGGAAGCTCAACCCACTGAACCACCCAGGTGCCCGGGGAAGGTTCCATTCAGGAGTCCACTCTACCCATCCCCGCCCATTTCCGCAAGGTCAGAGCCCTTACGACACATACCAGCAGGAAGGATGCTCTACAACTGTCCACAACCTGCCCTCTGTCTACCAAAGAGGCTGCCCTGACGATACCTAGCAAACAGGGCGCTCCGATCAAAAGGCCCATGGATAAAGGTCATGCCTGCCTACCCTCAGGGCCTGGTGACTCCCCAGGTTCCCCTTGCGGCGCACTCTGTACCACTGGAAACGTCGTGGCTTTGGGTTCCAAGGTGCCCTGCAGGTGAGCACAGGCCAACGGGAACGACCTCACCGCAGCTACCTACCAGGAGACAGCTTCGCACCCTTCACCCTTCCTGCAGGCCCTGTGCTCAGGGTCTGGGACCAGCCAGGGCGCGGGTCACAAGCAGAGAACGTTAGCATTTGAGGACGCAGAAACGGCCTCGGTGTTCCCTACTCGGGGACCACGTTCACCACCTGGGCGCCTGCGACACTGGCAACTGGCACACAGGGCGACGGGGAGTGTGGACCGCATGAAATGAGGGCCCTCGGCCGCTTCTCCTGCAATTCAGAGGGGGAACTCGCAAAGGTCCCCTCAGTCACCAGCTCCCAAGAAGCCCCCCTGCGGAAGGGATGGTGCCATCAACAGCCTGTTCCTCCTTCCAGCCCTGCCTGGGTTTCAGGGGCACCACAGCACCGGCGGGGGGGGGGGCGGGGGGGTGTCCTAGGAAGGTCCCGCTGACCCATGCCCCCCGCTGTGCCGCCACCCTCACTAAGAGCCCCGCATGTCACTCTCCAAAGTGTCTCAGGCTGGATGTGCAATGATAGGGTTCCCCGCAGAGAGCGTGACTCAGGCCCTAGAGCCTATTTTGCTGGATTCCCCGTTTGAGGGCACACGCACGTCTCCAAGCCCACCTCTGCTCGCAGGACAGGCACGCTAGGTGCAAATGCTTTCCCTGCCTCTCGACAGGCAGCAGTGGGAAAGCCAGCGGTGCAGCACGCTCATGTGGAGGCCGACTGCCTGCCTTCATGCCTCGAGTCCTCCCGCTTCACAGCAGTGAACCCCGGCACACATTCTTTCACATCTTCCCTTGGAAATACGAACGGGGACGAGAGTCCTTGCCGAGGTACTCTGTGTCGTCTGCATAGATCTCTCAAGTGCTCAGAACAGTGCCTGGAACAGGCTAAGCCCTCTACCAAGGTGGGGTAAGACCAAGGAAAACAAACACGCATAGGCAGTCCCCTCCCTCGTGGCCAGCACCTAGGCAACTGCTGGGGATGGTGAGGCAGGGGAGGGATCCCTTCCTTCCCCCGACGGTGTCCGGCTCCCCCTCCCTCCTCAGGACTTCCCGTTGGCATCAACAAAACCTCCCTGCCTGATTCTGGGTGGAGCCGGCTAGGAACCCAGTGCCTCAGGGAGAGGCCCTCGCACATCTCCCTGGATACTTGCACGGGCTTCAGGTCAACAGACTCTGCCTCCTCACCTATATGGCAACAGGGACTGCACACCCGTGGAGCCGCTTCGGGACTTGCAAAGCATCAAAGGTGTTCGGACCACAACCAAGTTTCGAGGCCACGCACGGCGACTATTTTACCAAGGAAACCTCTCACATGGCGAGC
>NW_028240211.1:0-27049 GCF_028749965.1 Puma concolor
GTTTCCCCAACATTTGATCATTTGTTTAGTTTCTTAAATTTCACATATGAATGAAGTCATATGGTATCTGTCTGTCTCTGACCGACTTATTTTGCCTAGCATTATATTCCCTAGCTCCATTCATGTTGTTGCAGATGGCAAGATTTCATTATTTTACGTGGCTGAGTACTATTCCCCTGTGTGTGGGTATTATACATAAGATACCACATCATATAACTATGTGTGTATCATACCACATTATATACCACATCACATATACATACCAAATCTGTATCCATTCATCATTTGATGGACACGTGGCTGTCCCATAATGCTGCCAAAATTATCAGGGTTCTTGTCTCTCTTTGAATAATCGTTTCTGGAATCTTTGGGTAAATACACAGTAGTGTGATTGCTGCAGTTGTAGTTTTCACGTTCTGAGGAACCCACTATGTTTTCCACAGTGACTGCACCAATTTGCATTCCTATCAACAGTGCAAAAGTTCTTTTTCCATATCCTCCTCAACACCTGTTGTTCATTATGTTGCTGATTTTAGCTATTCCAAAAAGTGTGAGGTGGTATCTCATTGTCCTTTTGACTTGCAATTTCCTGATGGTAAGTGATGATAAACATCTTTTCACGTGTCTGTTGGCCATCTGGATGTCTTCATGGAGGAGTGTCTGTTAAGGTCTTCTGCCCATTTTGTAATTGGATAATTTTGTTTTTCAGTATTGAGTTTTCTAAGTTCTTTATATAGAGGATACTAATCCATTACTGGATATGTCATTTGCAAATAGCTTCTCCCATTCTGTAGGTTGCCCTTCATTTTGTGGAGTTTTTCCTTAGCTGTGCAGAAGCTTTTTATTTGGATGCAATCCCAATAGTTTATTTTGCTTTTGTTTTTGTATTTTTGCTTTTGTCTCAGGAGATATACCTAGAAAACGTTTCTTTGGCTAATGTCAAAAAATTACTGCCTGTGTTCTCTTCTAGGATTTTTATCTCTAATCCATTTTGGATTTATTTTCATGTGTTTTGTAAGAAAGTGGTCCAGTTTCGTTCTTTTCCACATTTCTGTTCAGTTTTCCAACACCATTTGCTAAAGAGAATACCTTTTTCCCATTTTATATGCTTTCTTGCTCTGTCAAAGATGAATAGACCAGATACTTGTGGGTTTATTTCTAGGTATTCTGTTCTGTTCCATTGGTCTACGTTCCAATTTGTGCCAGTACCATGCAGTTTTGATAACTACAGCTTTGCAGTATAACTTGATATCTGGAGTTTGTGATGCCTCCAGTGTTTCTTTGTTTGTCTGTCTGTTTGTTTGCTTGTTTGTTTGTTTGTTTGTTTGCTTGCTTGCTTAAGATTGCTTTGCTCTTCAGGTTCTTTGGTGGTCCCATATAACGTTTAGGACTGTTTGTTCTAGTTCTGTGAGAAATGCCGTTGTTGTTTTCATCGGTTTTACATTTAATATGTAGATCGCTTTGGTAACATAGACATTTTAACATTATTTGCCCTTTCAATCCATGAGCATGGAATTATCCATTTCTTGGTGTTGACCTCAGTTTCTTTCAACCTTATTTAATAGATTTCAGAGTATAGTTTATTCACCTCTATGTATGAGTTTACACGTAGATATCTTATTTTTTTGATCCAATTATAAATGGGATTGTTTTCTTAATCTGTCTTTCTGCGGCTTCATTATTAGTGTATACAAATGCAAGAGATTTCTGTATGTTGATTGTACCCTATGACTTTACTGAATTCGTTCTTCAGTTCTCACACTTTTGTCCGTGGAATCTTTCAGGTTTTCTACAGTAGAGTATCATGTCCTCCATAAATCGAGAACATTTTTCTTCTTCTTTATTGATTCCATTGCCTTTTACTTCTTTTTGTGTCTAATTGCTGTGGCTAGGAATTCTAGTACTGTTTTGAATAAAAACGTGGTGGGAGTGGACATCCTTGTCTTGTTCCTAAGCTTATGGGAAAAGCTTTCAGGTTTTCCCCATTCAAAAAGATTTTAGCTATGAGTTTTTCATAGATGACCTTTATTATGTTGAGGTATTTTTCCTCTAAACCTAATTTGCCGAGGGTGTTTATCATGAATGGATGTTGTCCTTCTTCAAATGCTTTTCCTGCATCTGTTGAAATGATAATGTGGCTCTTCTCCTTTATCTCATTGGTGTACTGTAACGTGTTAATTGATTTGTGAATATTGGACTATACTTGCAAACCAGGAAAAAATCTCCCTCAATTGTGGTGAATACTTTTTTAATAAAGTATTATTAGAGTCAGTGTGCAAGTATTTTCTTGAGGATATTTGCGTCTATGTTCATTTAACATATGGGCTTGTCCTTTTTTTCTTAGTGGACTAATTTTCAGATTTTGATATCAAGTTAATGCTGGTCTCATAGAATGAAGTTGTAATTCCTTTGAGAAGAACAGGGAGTAACTCTTCTTCAAGTTTATAGTAGAATTGATCTGGTCCTGGACTTTGTTTCTTCAGAGCTTTTGGATTACTAATTCACGATTGAGATTTTATCTCACCACCTCTGTGCCCCTCCTCTGAACTCTCCCTCCCTGTCTCTTTCTCTGTCTCGATGTCTCTTTATCTCTCTCTCTTTCAAAATAAATTAATTTTAAAAAGATTAGTTGAGACATTTTAAAATCAAATAAAATATCAGCAATTTGGGCAATATTGTCAGATGGAATGAATTTGAGAAGCTTTCAAATATTGATACAAACTTCTTATCCCAATTTTCCATAAATGAAAATTTAAGAGGTGTTGCAACATTGAAAACCAAATCATGTTTGAAGGAGCTTTTTAAAAATCATATATTAAAGCATAACAAATTTGAGAATGAATGTTGAAAATAAAATTGTGAACAAAACAAAACACCCATTTTTTTGATCAACAAATTTGATCACACACTCACACCTACAAGACTCCTGAAGGTGTCCTAGTACTGATGCCCTTGTGTGAACTTCGCTGTTTCTGAAATGACCTCAGGTTACAAATGGGTGGCCCAGATTGCAAGCCAACAGAGGGGAGGGTCGCGGGGAGGTGGGGCTCTTAATGGCCACGGACACGCCATCCTCTCCCGTGTGCGCGCTGCCCTCTCATCATCAGCCGTGATGAGTCGGATGCTGTTCTTCCTCCAGGTCCACAGGCTTATGCCGTGTGTCCAACACGCCATGTGAGACTTGTGAGAAGACTCCCAAGGGCAAAACACCAGCAGGCGCGCAGAGAGGTCGCCTCGTCCCGGGCAGCCTGCGTTCCTTGGCCTCAGTGTCTGGACAAAGGCTGCCTCGGCCACATAGGGAACGATGGACTTGTGCAGCCTTTGCATTCTGTGCAGAGGTCCCGGGCAGGCCTGGATGGTATAAAGGACTGGGACTAGCCTCACCTGGGAAGAGGAGAGTGCTGGGGTACTCCTTACACAGCAGATGGCTGCTTGCTAGACATGTCTGTGCTAGGGATGCGGCAAAAGCTCCACCGTGCTAGCATTGCAATAGACAGAGTTCAGCCCTGTCCATCGCAGGCTCTTCTCTATCCCCAAGTTACACGGCCCGCATTACAGCGTGCCTGAGACTGACATCCCCACATTAATCTTCCTGTCTCCCAAGTTGCCCAAGCCCCCCAGGATCCCCACTGCACAGCTCTGCAGTAGAAGTGTCTTCTCTGCAGTGTCTCTATTCCAGAGAAGGTGTTGGAAGTCCCAACGCATGGAGGCTTCTTGCCCTTACCACTATGCAGACAACATGGTCAGTGGGTGTCAGCATGCTGTGGAGTTGGGGATCTGTACGACCAAGCCATAACTCTTCCAGGGCTGAGCCTGTCACACTCTCTAGAAGGGAAGGCAGGTCTTTCTCTCGCTGCTGTCTGCACACTGGCTGGAGAAGCAGCTGTCTTACACAGCTGCTTAATGTGTAAACATCGGGGTACCCTGGAAAAGCTCCCTGTGCTGGCCCGTGTCTTTGGGTGTGAACATCCAAAGAAAGTATGGCCAATGATTCTGCAGTGGGAATACGGTCTCAGTGGTCATGATGCTGGGCCCTTTGGGACATCTTTCTGCACAAGCAGGCCGTTACTTGATAGGTCTTGCCAGGCAGGAACACTTTACGGGACAGGGGAACACAGGGTCCCCCACATGTTCATATATCGCGCCAATACCTGCTGAGGGGCCAGGGTGATTTTTCCGCCCGGCCTGTCCCAAAGAGAAGGTACGGGCAAGGTGTGGGTGTGGAATGTCCTCACGGCCCCCAGAGCCAAACCCTCAAGTGTGGACACTTGTGTCCAGGGTCCATGATCAGAGGCCTGGGTGCTCTGTGTCCGAGGGATTACAGCCCTCGTGCTGCACACCCTGCAGCCCCGGGTGTCCTCCCGTAGCCGCTGCACTCCCTGGGGAGCCCCAGGGTCCAGGAGCGGCTAAATCCCCTGCACAACTGTATGTGCTGCCTAGCGGCCTCTTCCACCACAACACAAGCGTGTGTGGGCTCCAGAGTGCTGTCCCTCGACAGGGGACACCCTCGGCAATTCAGGAGCCTTCTGACTTCCATGTCTCTGGACCACATGTGTCCCTCATTAGCCTGTCGGGATCGTCCTGTTGTTCTCTGTGTACAGGAAATGTCTTGCATTGCCAGTGGTCCTCTGTCTGCCTGAGTGAGCCCTGGCGTGTCTGTGTCCTTTCCTGGCTTTGCCTGTGCCAACGCCTCTCTGGTGATGCCTCCTTGCCTGGTCTAAGTGGGCACAGCTGTACCCGTGTAACCTCCTTTGTCTCTGCACACCTGCGTGTTGTGTCAGCTGCGGCTCTGCTGGCCTGTCTTGTCTTTGGTGTATGCTTCTGCACTTGAGTGTGTTTCCCTCTGAATTCAACCCCTTTCTTCCACTGACAGATCCAATTGCTGTCCTGCTGTCAGGTGGAGGGGCTTCTGCGTGTTCTCTTATATGTTCCCGGAGCCAGAAATCCTTCTGTGCCCTTAGGACCTTCGTCAGAGGATTGGCCATGCACTCACTGCCAGCCAGTTAATGTCCCCAAATGCAGCTGCCTTGCTGTGAGCATTAAGTCGCACCTCTATTTTCCGTCCTTCTGTTTTCAAATGCTTTGGACCCTAGGGCTCAAATGTCACTGGCTTGCATGTTGCAGATGCAGGGTTAAAGTGTGAAAAGCGGTCTAGCAACGTTTTCCCACTTACTCTTTTGCCATGTGGCATGTTCCTGGCTAGGAGAGACTTCCCCCTTCCCGCGTGTGTCTCGTTTCCGTGTGCCTCCTGTGTGTTCTGGTCTCTCATTTGTCCATTACTTCCTACCTGGGAGTCTGATTCATGTTTGCGGGAACCATGCAGACACCTTTGACTGCAAGGTACTGAGCTCAGCTTAGTCCATCAGGACTAGTGCGTGATTGAGGTACACAACGGGCAGTCACGGAGGTGCCCGTATCCTTCACGTGCAAGCGCTCCGTCCAGCCACCTTCACCGGGACATTTCTCAGCAAACCGTCTATATTTGTGGTGAGAGCACTTAGCTCTGAGAACCCTGACGATGCGGTGAAGCGTTCCTTACGGCTGCCCTGTGCAAGTTAGATCTCCAGAACTCATGCACATGGCATGATTGCCTCTTCACACCCTAGGCCCGACACCTCCTCATCGCACCCTCCCCTGCTTAACACCTCTCTACTCTCTGGTGGACTGCATGCCTTTAACTCCTTTTAATCTCCTCAGGAGTCCATCAAGCAGGGGTCACCACCACTGTGTTTCTGTCAGGGGTTGGCCTCTTTCAGGGAGCCCAGTGCTCTCTGCACTGATGATCAATGCACCCGCTGAAGGGTGAGCCACACTAAGTCCGACATATGTGCCCGGTGGCAGAGGTGCACAAGGAGCCTGCCTGCATGGGTCTCCCAGGTCATCCACAGGGTACAAAGTACCGCCTCAGGAAGCTGATCCGCATCACATGGGCATAGCTCTGCTTGCACGTGTTAGCCTTTCATATCATATGGGCAGCCCAGACTTAGAAATCGAGCTACCTGCTTCCAACTATCCAGCCCTCATGCTTGTGCAGACGCTCTGTGTCTGTACAGACATTTGAGTCACGGTCTCGTGACTTGTCAATACAGCTTGACGTCTGTCCTTACCTTACAGCCTGGGATGCGGTTCTCACTCATTGTCCTCCCCTCGGGTGAGAGTTTCCTCCATCACTGTTGTGGAATGTAAACTTTATCACCATACGTTGGATTGAGATTACTGGGCGGATCACCTGTCTGCGTCCGGGGATGCGAAGGAGATCTTGGCTCTTTTGCTCACGGTGCACCCTTTCTCTGTGATGAGTCACTTTGGATGAGAAGCTTGCCAGAGGTGTGGGGCCTCAGAGTGGAGCACATTTCCTGGGCATCTGTGAGAACCTCATTGGTTCCACTTGGAAAGCATTGACTTCCATGGATGTGCAGCCTCTGCTTTTGCTTGAATTTGCCGAGCTTGGGGACGTGATTTCTTACCGCACATGCTGTCCCTAGGTCTCTGCGGTCTCTTTCCGGCAATCCCATTTCCTGTCTGCTCCTGGTAAGTACAGGGCTTCCAGAAGCCCTGTGGGGATCGGGTCCTTGCTTTCTTCCCTGCGGTGCCCTCGTCCTCACCCAGAATGACCTAACTGCAGCTTCCTTCTAGTTCAGGGATCGTTCCAGACTGCCCTTAAGATCCAGGTGAGAACGGTGCCATTTGTGCTGAGGGCTGACCACTGTACAGCATTCGTCTCTGTGGAAATTACACAGGTGAACTTCACCAGGTGAAACTGCACACTGCAGTTGCCCTGTCGTCAGAATCAGCCCACCTGTCTCTGCCTCAGCTGCCCCTGCAGTCCTTCCTCTTACCCTCCCCTTGCCTCCCCCTCCCTTGTCTTCTTCCTGCCCCTCCCTCCCACTTCCCTTCCAGGTCTCTTTGTCTTTGTATCCCTCCTCTCCCTCACTAATGCCTCCCCCTGTCTCCACCTGTCTTCCTTGTAATAGGTGCCCCTCTGTCTCTTCTTGTCTTGCTCCTCCTCCCTGTCTCTCCCGCCAATCTCCCTGTGACTCTCCCTCTCTAGGCCGGTCTTCCCGTCCACTCGTCCTTCCTTCATCTGCTTGCATGTGTCTCTCTCTCTCCCTCTATATCTCTGTCTCCCTGTGTGTCTCTTTCAGTGGACATTCTGTGTCTGCGTGCACGCTTCTTCAGAATTCTCGTTGGCGCCTGCGAAATGTGGAGGGAACTCGTCTACTTTCATGTGTACTAGTGACAACAGGCACGGGGCTTTCTCAGAGACAGACACAGACAATTTGTAATTCTCGGTGAAGAGCCCCTAAGCGCCCTGCTTGGAGTCGTCCTCCTTTTAGTGGAAGGTTAGATTTCCGGACCAGAGGAAACTGCTAAATCCTACTACCCCATCTCCCTGATGCTCTGTACGGAGATCAGTAGGGCAACAGTGGCAGATGGGGCTGTGGGGGTTGTTGTTTGCTCTGACTTGCAGTGCAGTGAGTTCTACTGAGCTGCTTTCTTGCAAGGACACGGCGGTGGGGTAGGTCTAGAGTGGGTGTCACTGGTTCTGGGTGGGCACCCACCTTACCGCTGTCCTCAGGCTGATGGCCAAGGAGGAGAAACCGTGCAGACGGCCATGTGGCCCCGGTAGGCGCGACACCTAAGGACTTCTCCAGGCTTACCCCAGCTTCATGAAAAAGGGGCAAAGGGGTGGAGCAGGCAGTGGATCACGCTGTGGACATTCCTGTGCTGAATGCTCTGCTGCCCGGAGTGAGGCCTCTGGGGAAAGGTTGTACAAGCGAACACAGACTGTGTGACACGGGACTTCACGAGTCAGGCCTGGAAGGTGACAGCACTGAAGAGGACATGCGGCCAAACGGGGTCCAGGCTGGCGGCTGGGCCCTTGCTCCAGAGCCCGGACCGGCCGCTGGCGCGCGTTAGCTGGTGGCCAACACCCTGTCTTGCTGTCTTGCAACTGATTGCTCCACCAACCTGGCCAGCGGGCCTGACCTGCCCTGGAACCACTTCGCCCCCAGGCCGCATGCACACACTCTTCACTGCCTCTGTCTCAGCCTCTCCTCCACAGCAGCCACAGCCAATGCGGAGTCGTGAAATCCCAGAGCCTGTGTGCCTGCACCCAACTTGGGCGGGCTGTGGCGGTAGGCAGCAGGGAGCTCAAGGCCTTGCAGCCAAGGCACCGTCCACCTGCTGCCATTTCCCTGTCCTTGTCCTCAGGCTGCCCTAGCTACACTGGGGCCGGTGCCGAGCGTCATGGTCAGCGTGTCGCGGTCCGGAAAAAGCGGTGATTCCGGTCGACCCTGGTCCCTGATCGTCCTGGATGAGAAATGTCGAGAGTCCCTGGCCCGCGGGAATGCAGGGGCGCTGGAGGGAGTGGGCTGCCCGCAGTCCCCAGGTTCAGGGGTGGCAAGCACCCATCCTGTGCAAGAAACCCACACCGGGTGTGAGATACAGGTGGCAAGCGCAGCGGAGGAATTGGTGGTGATATTGGATGAAGGAATGGTGGCGGCTGAGGTGGTGATCGGGGTGGAGGAAGAGGACGGGGAGGCGACCGAGGAAGAGGTGACTGGAGAGGAGAATTCTGAGGAAGCCAAGCCAGAAGCAGAGGACATGCGTGAGCAGGAGGAGGTAGAGGAGGAGAGACAGCAGCTGGAGGAGATTCCGGAGCAAGAGGAGAAGCCTGAGGCAGATGCAGAGATGGAGGCCCCAGCTCTCACAGGAGCTGCAGCAGCAAGAGCCAGTGCTGCATCCTGCCTCAGCCCAGGACCCGCTGGCAGTTCTGGAGCGTGTTCAGCTGGAGATCAGCGCTGGGAATGCCCAAGATTCCAGGGCCTTATGGCGGCTGAAGCACAGGATTCTTCGGAGGCACATTTCTTACCTGGATCACAGAAGGGCCATCATCAAGCACATCCCTGGCTTCTGGGCCCAGGCTGTATCCTTCCTTGTTCTGGTGGGTGATGGCGGGGGCTGTTGTGCAGGAGGGCTGGGCCCTCAGAGCAAGGTGCCTTGGGACGATGGCCCCCAAGGAGGAGAGCTGGGCAGTGGTCCCTGGCCCTGGGTTGGTGTGTTCTGGGATCCAGTGTAAGGCCTTGGACAGGGGCGGTTGTTGGGGATGGGGGGACTTGGGGACTTGGACCTGCTTCCTCTAGGTCTCCGCCAGCGTTGGCCTGCAGGCTGCTCTCAAACATTATTTGTGGACGTGAGGCATGTGTCCCCATGCTACCAGAGCTAGGGTAGCACAAAGCAGCCTTCACTCATAGCAGATAAGGCAAGGAAACGTTTCGATGCCAAATGGGAGAGTTACAGACGCCGCACACCCACCTTCACATTCACAGGCTGTGCACGTTTTCTAGCAGTTCCGTCAAAAGAGAGCATTTCAGACACACACTCATGGCCTTTAGTGGAACCATGCCACCCCCCTGTTCCAGACAGTGGGACGACTCAGACCGACACCGAGCGGGGTACAATCTGCCTCCCCAGACACACACACACACACACACACACACACACACACACACACACACACACAAACACACACACACACACACACACGATTCTCTCCTGCTATATCCACCGCTGCTTCCCTCTCTGTCCTCAGGCTCCGGCTGGGTCCCACCCATGTCTTTCTCTCCTGACTGGCTGTGTCACTGTGTCTACTTTCATTTCCCTCCTCTCCCTTCCTTGTCCCTGCTTCTCGATCTCTTTCTCCCTCCCACACCCTATGTTTGCATCGTAAGTGTGCAGTCGGTTTCTTGTAAGCCGTGTTATTCCTTCTGGATTCAGAAGGCCGGTGACAACATTGGTCTTCACGGGAATATGCCAAGACACCCAGCCGTGAGGAGGGGTCAGAGCACATGCCAACATCACAAGCTATGATGGGCTGCTGGCAACCCACACAGGCCAGGTATATGAAGGAACTGTGAGGAGTCCAGGCAGTGGAGTTTCTCCCTGCTGTGTGCAGACAGCGTGGGAGGTACAGGAAGCCAACGGACAGCCCAGTGTCGATGGGGTCTGGTGCATTTGCAGAGGCTGAGGAGTGTGGGGGCTAGTGTTTCCTGGTCTTTCTCCACATGCCCTGATATACTCCCTTGCTCTTAGCCTGGGTGGGTAGGGGGGGTGGGCTGTGTCTGTTTCCACAGCATGTGAAGGCACAGCTCCTTGACCCAGCACAGATTCTGAATCACCCCCAGTTGTCGGCCATGATCGTTGCCCAGGACAAAGACGTGCTCAGCTACCTGGTCGACTTGGAGGTCAGACTGGGGAGGCTGTGGCTTGGGGCCGTCCCGTCGGGTGCGGGATTTGGGCAGGAGAGGGAGAGGCAAAGGTGCTCACCCTCATAGACAGGCAAAGAGGTCAGGACCCCGAGGTAGGACACTTGCCCGTCCTGTCCCATTGCTCACCGCAGGTGGAGGAAGTGGGCCATCCCAAGTACCGCTGCAGAGTGATGTTTTTCTTTGTGGAGAACCAGTACTTCTGGAACCCAGTGATCATTAAGGAGTATCAGCTTAGCTCTGCTGGTAGGGTGTGGGTCCCATGATGGTGCAGGGCAGGGGGCTGATGAGCATGCATCAGGGGCAGGAGGGAGGGGGAGGGGGAGGTGGGTGGGGAAGAGGCCATCAGGTAGTTCCTCAAAACCTCTCTTCCTGCAGGCTACAGGGCATCACGTGCCACTCCAGTCCAGTGGTTCTGCGATTATGAACATGGAGCTCCCAGTCTCAGGTATGACCCCACCAGCTTCACTTGTTCAACTGGCTGTGTGATCACAGCTGTCCAGGGACAAACAGGATTGCCGAGGTGGGGCACCTGAGGCCTTCCTCAGCAGTGGGGATGTGGGTGGCCCCCGGCCAGAGAGGAGAGTGGACTATGCCCAATGTGGCGCCGGCCTGTGTCCCCTACCAGATCATCATCGAGGACCTGTGGCCCAATCCCCTGCAGTACAACCTGAGGGAGGAAGGGACCAGAAGACAGTGACCTGACGTGCGCACGTGTCGGTGAGAAGGCCAGTATGCGGTGTGTTGACACGTGTGTTGTATGGGCAAGGGAACGTGGGCCAGACATTGGCTTGGAAATGGAAGGTCCGCCGAGACTGGGACCTAGGTAGCATGGGGAGCGGGTGGGAGGATGACAAGGGACCTGCAGGGACTCAGCTGCAAACACACATTGGGACGATGCCTGCAAAGCAAATGCAGTTGTGCTGTGGGCTAGGGCTTTGGAGAGCAACTCGGGAGGAGCAATGCTTCTCCACCACAAATGCTCCCCGTGGATGTCTACCTTATCCCGGGCTTCCCTCTGCTCCTTCAGTTTGGATTTGCCTGCCAGTCTTTGGGACTGGAGCTGCCCTGTCCCCAGGCGCCACTGTGGTGAGAATCTTGCACTTCCTTCCATGTGCCCCACCACGCCATGTCCTCCCGCAACCTGACAACCATTCTTAGAACTAGTCCAAGGCCATTGGGGCCTGGAAATGAATCCCTGGGTGAGAAAGCAAGAGGGATCACAAAAGGGTGAGGCACAAGAGTGATACAATCTGGGATGTATTTGCAAATATCCCGTATCACTCATGGTGTCTGTTGCGTGGGGGTGTGTGTGTGTGCGTGTACGCGAATGTGTCTGCATGTGCCCATATGCGTCAGGGGCTCTGCATCTGTGTGGGCGTGAAAGGCACAGAACTTCTATGTTTGCCCATGCAGAAACAATGGAGGACGTGAGCAGCACTGGAAGAGAATGGTGGATGCGTCTCCTGTCTTCTACGAGCCCCGGAGACAATTGGGGAAGTGATCACATGTGGCAGCCTTGAAGAGTTGCCACGATGTTTATGTGGACACATACAGGAAGCTAAAAACCCTTCTGTTTCTGTGTGTGTGTGTGTGTGTGTGTGTGTGTGTGTGTGTGTGTGTGTGTGTGTGTGTGTGTGTGTTTATGGGGGACCCAAGGAGGGAGGACGAGGACGGGACCTGAGTGTGACTGTCCTAGCCGCTGACAGGATGATTCTGTGTGTGCAGAGGAGATCCAGTACTGGTGTGGGGCAGGTGTCGCCATGTGCACAGAGGCCTGCCTTCCTGGGCAGGCAGAGTCTGGAAGGAGGAGAAGGAAGAGACAGACCTGTTATGTGGAGACTTGTTGAATAGGCCAGAGCCGAAAGGCAGGGAAGGGGATTGCACAGCGGGACCAAATTGGTCCATTGGGTGCTGGTACAGTGTGTCCAGGACTTGGGGAGATTCAGCCAGGATCCTTGGTCCCAGAGGGGTGTCGTCTCCTTGGTGAGAGAGAATCCAGTGAGCAACACTTCCAGTGAGGATCAGAGCTAAGGAACCATGTCCCTGGAGAACTCAGGAGAAGGCAGGCTTCTCACAGTCGATCCCAGTATACCTTACTGCTGCCTCCCACACCCGGGGTCCCTTTGACCCCGAGCCCTGTCCTGAGACAGTGGCTCAGGATGGGATATGTGTGAGGGCAAGAGGCAGGTGTGGGTTGTGGGCAGCAGCGAGGCTTATGAGTGGGATTTCATGGAGAGAGTACGTGCGAGGGTGGAGACCCAGCGTGATTTCCTGAGAGTGTGTGTGGGCGTCTGTGGCAAACTGGGCCTGAGATCCGTGGTGGTGCCGGCAGTGTGTGCGTGCATATATTCATGCGATTGCATAGCCGTGTGTCTCTGTGTGTGCAGGAGTGGGTGTGTAGGCCGCCGGCGAGACAAGCGGAGACACAGGGGTCTCTGTGGATGAGGTGCTTATGTGGGACGGTCAGGTGCCAGAATATAGGAGTGCAGTCCCTTCCCTCCTGAGTCCTGATGGTAATCGCTGGGATGGGTGCAACTGTTGCTCTGCCAGGGGGCTCAAGTCAGGATGCAAAAGGGAAATTGGTGCAAGGTGAAGACGGGGACCGAGGGGAGGAAACCCTTGCCCAGTGGCCAGTGGACCATTTGTAAGTGAGTGTGCTTGTGTGTGTGTTAGTATGTGTCTACGTGAGAGTGAGTGTGTGAGTGAGTGAGTGTGTGTGTGTGTGTGTGTGTGTGTGTGTGTGTGTGTGTGTCTGTGTTGAATTGCCCTGGTGGCCTACAGTAGCAAATATGGAGGGGCTACAAGGTTGTGCCCAGAACTTGTGCACAGAGTAGCTAAGGAACCCAAGCTGTTAGGCTATGTTGTGTGCAGAGGGCGTAGATAATTCACTGGAGGGAGGCGTCCAGCAAGAATCTCTGCTCTAGGCAGACGTGCCATGTTTTGTCACCAGTCAGCTCTTCCTCGGTGCTCTCCTCTCTGCTTCCTGTGCACCAGGCCCAGGGAAAGGGAGGAGCTTGGACCCTAGACCTCAGGTGACTTGCGTCCCCCTGGAGTGCCGCAGCAGTGTGGTGTTTGGGGATCCCTGTGTGGATGGGCAGGTGAACAGTCTGCCAGCTGCTCTCTTAGGGGACAGTTTGTTGCCAGCAACACCTCTGCCCGCCCCACAAGATCACCCCTGCCACTGCAGCTGGGCTCGGGACATGTCAAGGTGTGTCGCAGAACTCTGTTCCCCTTGCATGTAAGTGGTGCCAGCATGAGCCTCTCAGTTCCTGTGCTGGCGACCCTGATTAGCCTCAGGCTTTGTCGACTCCTGGCCTCATGTAACATGGGGAACTGGGTTCCTTTCTCAGTGTCTCAGCGGTTGCATGTCGACGGAGGATGCTGTGCACATTGGAGTCAGGAATCCCGACCGTGCTCCACCCGCCCCGCCCCAAACCACAGCGGGCAGCACGTGGCCCACTGTGTGTGCACTTTGGGTAGTCTAAAGCCTTTCAGCCCACCCCCCGTATTCTTCTCAGGTGGTGGTGGGTCAAAGGGGCCTAGGGAGGAACACTGGTCCCAGTCTGCTGCCGGCTGGGCCCACAGGTGTGTGTGCCCAGTTCCTTGACACTGAAGCTGCAAGGCGTCCACACTGCCCCCAAAGCCCCATCCCTAGCATTTGCGTGTGGGCCAGATGGAAGTGAAGTCCCAGTGACCCTGCGGGATCACAGCGGGTGGTCTCATCTGTGCCTGGCTACCCGCCTATCTGCCTTCCCCACAGTTCTTTGCCCCCATACAGGGCTTTCGGTAAAGACGCGGCCACCATCCAGCATGAGAGGAAAGGCTGGACAGTGTCCCAGTACCGCTGTTCATGTGTTGGCTGCTGCCAGCTTGACAGCATGGAGACCCCATGGCCCAGTGGAGGAAGTCTGACCTGTCCTACAAGGAACTGGGGATGACTGTAGGGATGCATCAGGTCCCATGGAGTAACCTAGCCCTGACCTTATCTGCCTAGGGGGTGATCGAAGCGCCTTGGGGTCCCAGGCATGGCATGTGTGTCGGTGAGCTTCCTCCTGGATGGCGCTGCCGACACAGGGCTGGCTGGTCAGGGGTCGTATGTGAGGCCCGTTAGGGCTTGGCCTCTAGATCCGATACTGCTATAGGTGTTGTTGAAACAACAGAGCATGATACGATCGTCCCTTGGGTGTCGCTGCACCGGGGACCCTGTCGCTGCTCCCAGGTTCCCACTGCCAGGTCTCCCCGGGAGGCCTGGAAGGTTGACAGGCTCCTTTTGCAAGGACACGATGGCTTGTGAGGGCCCATGCCCCAGGGTCCGGTGCTCATTGCGGATGGCTTGGGGCAGTGTGAGAGCTTTTACTCCCATTCTTAGAGGAGATTGTGGTGGTCTTAAGGGACAAAGATGTGCCTGGGGAAGAGAAGGATGACCAGAGGAAGCATTGGAGGAAGAGGAGGAGGAGCAGGAGGAGGAGGAGGAGGAGGACGGGGATAAGGAGGAGTTGGAGGAAGAGGATTGGGAGGCATTAGAGCAAGAGGAGAGGAGTGAATGATTGGGTGCAGGAGAGGGAACAAGTGGAGGAGGAGGATGTCCAGGATGAGGAGGAGCACGAGCCCAAGGAGGAGGAGCAGCTGGGGAGGAAGTTGAGGAGGACGAGATTAGAGGGACGAGGATGAGGAGCAAAGGTAGAGCCAGGGTTGGAATAGAGTGAGCAGAAATGTAGGAGCAGAAGGAGGAAGAGACCGAGGAGGAAGAGGAGGAGCGGGAGGAGCTGGAGGAAGAGGATTGGGAGGGGTTAGAGAAGAAGTGGAGGAGGAGGAGAGGGAGTGAATGACGGGGTACAGGAGAAGGACAAATGGAAGAGGATGATGTCCAGCACGAGGAAGAGGAGGATCACGAGCCAAAGGAGCAGGGGCAGCTGGAGGAGGGAGTTGAGGAGGACGAGAGCAGAGGGAAGAAGAGGAGGTCAAAAGTCATGGGTAGGGCAGGAAGGGCAGTAGCAGGAGAGGACCTGGAGAAGGAGGAAGATGCCTAGGAGGAAGAGTTGGAGGAGGAGGAGAAGGCGGAGGATCAGATGGAGGAAGAGGATTGGGAGGAGTTATGGGAGGAGGAGGAGGAGGAGGAAGAGTGAATGATCGGGTGCAGGCGAGGGAAGAAGTGGAGGAGGAGGAAGTCCAGGAGGAGCAAGAGGAGGAGCACGAGTCGAAGAGCAGGAGCAGCTGGGGGAGGAAATTGAGGAGGACGTGAGCAGAGGGTAGAAGGAGGAGACAAGGTAGAGCCAGGGCTGGTAGAGCAGTAGCTGAAGAGGGGGAGCAGAAGGATGAAGAGGCTGAGGCTAAGACTTCCAATACTATGTTGAATAACAGTGGAGAGGGTGGACATTCCTGTCTCTTTCGTGACTTGAGCTGAGAGCTTTTGCTCATTGAGATGATAGTAATGTCGGGTCGTCCATACCTGGCTTTATGATCTCGATGTGTGCTCCTTCTATCCCTACTTTCTTGCGGGTTTTTACCAGGAAAGGATGCTGTATTTTGTCAACCCTCTGTCTGCATCGATTGAGAGGATCCTGTGGTTCTCGTCCTTTCTTTTTTTGATGTGATGAATCACGTGAATTGTTTTGTGGATGTTGAACCAGCCCTGCCTCCCAGGTACAAATCCCACTGGGTCGTGGTGAATAACATCTAATGTATTGTTGGATCCGAGTGTCTAATATCTTGTTGAGGAGTTTGGCATCCATGTGCATCAGGGAAATTGGTCTATACTTCTCCTTTTCAGTGGGGTCTCTTTCTGGTTTTGGAATCAAGGTAACGCTGGCTTCATAGAAAGAGTGTGGAAGTTTTCCTTCCATTTCTATTTTGGGAACAGCTTCAAGAGAATAAGTGTTAACGCTTCCTGAAATGTTTGCTGGCACTCCCCTGGAAAGCCATCTGGCCCTGCAGTCTTCTTCCCTCGGCAGGGTTTTGATTAGTAATTTGATTTCTTTACTGGCTATGGGTCTGTTCCAATTTTCCTCTTCTTCCTCTTTCAGCTTTGGTAGTGTACATGTGTCTAGGAATTTGTCCATTTCTCCCAGATTGCCCATTTTATTGGCAAATAGTTGCTTCTAATGTTCTCTTATTATTGTTTGCCTTTCTGCTGTGTTGCTTGTGATCTCTCCTCTTTCATTCTTGAGTTTATTTATTCGGGCCCTTTCCTTTTTCTTTTTCATCAAACTGATGACTGGCTTATCAATTTTGTTAATTCCTTCAAAGAAGCAGCTTCTGGGCTCATTGATCTGTTCTCCTATTTTGGTTTGTTTGTTTGTTTGTTTGTTTGTTTGTTTGGGGTTTTTTTTGTTTTTGTTTTGTTTGACTTTGGTTTCCATAGCATTAATTTCCGCTCTAATCATTGTTATTTCCTGTCTTCTGAATGTTCTGCGTTTCATAGGGTGTTCTTTTCACAGCCTCGTAAGGCGTAAAGTGAGGTTGTGTCTCTGAAATCTTTCTTTCTCCTTTAGGAAGACCTGACTTGCTAGATAGGTCCTCTTATTACCGACTCTGGTGCGTCCCAGAGGTTTTGGGTTGTGGTGTTATCACTGACTTCCGTATACATTTTCATTGACTTGCATATACTTTTTATACCCTCTTTAAACCCTCGGTTTGCCCATTCATTCTTTAGTAGGATGTTCTTCAGTCTGCCAGTGTTTGTTACCTTTCCAAGTTGTTTCTTGTAGTTGATTTCGAGTCTTGTAGTGTTGTGGTCTGAAAATATGCACGGTGTGACCTCGATCTCTTTGTACTTCCTTAGGGTTGACTTTTATCCCCAGGATATGATCTATAGAGGAGAATATTCCATGAGCACTGGAGAAGAAAGTATATTCTGCTGCTTTATTATGAAATGTTCTGAAGATCTCTGTGAAGCCCATCTTGTCCAGTGTGTCATTCCAAGCCCCAGTTTGCTTGTTGATTTTTTGTTTAGATGATCTGTCTATTGCAGCGAGTGGGGTGTTGAAGTCTCCCGCTCTGATGGCATGACTAAGAATGAGGTTCCTTATGTTTGTGATTAATTGATTTGTGTATTTGGTTGCTCTCAAATACGCCACATAAATGTTTTCAATTGCTAGGTCTTCTTGGTGGATAGACCCCTTGATTATGACATCATGCCCTTGTGCATCACTTGACACAGTCTTTACATTAAAGTCTAGAGTGTCTCATAGAAGTATGGCTGCTTTGGCTTTGTTTTGTTGACGGTTAGCATGACAGATGATTCTCCATCCTCTTATTTTCACTCTGAACTTGTGTTTACAACTAAAGTGGGTGTCTTGTAAACAGCATATCGATGGCGCTTGTTCTCTCATCCATTCTGTTCCCCTATGTCTTTTGATTGGAGCATTGACTCTACTGACATTTATTTTTAAAAAAAAATTTTTTCAACGTTTATTTATTTTTGGGACAGAGAGAGACAGAGCATGAACAGGGGAGGGGCAGAGAGAGAGGGAGACACAGAATCGGAAACAGGCTCCAGGCTCTGAGCCATCAGCCCAGAGCCCGACGCGGGGCTAGAACTCACGCACCGCGAGATTGTGACCTGGCTGAAGTCAGACGCTTAACCGACTGCGCCACCCAGGCATTTAAAGTGAGTACTGAAAGATATGAATTTATGGCCATTATCTTCTTTGAAGAGTTGGAGAAAAAAAAAATCTATATATCTTTATATCTATATCTACATCTACATCTACATCTATATATCTCTATATATCTAATTATATATTTCTATCTATAAATATAAATAAATAAATAAATAAATAAATAAAAATAAAAATATAATTATAAGTATACGTATACATATACATATACAATTACATATACATGGAGAGATGATAGATGATGATAGGTAGGTAGATAGATAGATAGATAGATAGATAGATAGATAGATAGATAGATAGATAGATAGATAGATAGATAGATAATCATTTCTCCCCTCTGAGTGTCCCCCCTTACAATTGCATGCAGGAGTGATTCAGCGGTCACAAACCCCTTTAAATTTTGTTTGTCTGGGAATCTTTTTCTCTCTCCTTCTATTTTGAATGACAGCCTTGCTGTATAAAGAATTCTTGGCTGCGTAAATTTCTAATTCAGCACTTTGAACAAATCCTACCCCTCCCTTCAGGCCTGCCAAGTTTCTCTGGATAGGTCTGTGGCAAACCTGATCTATCTTCTCTTGTAGTTTAGGGACTTGTTTCCCCTTGCTGCCTTCATGATTCTCTTTGCCTGAGTACTTCGTGAGCTTGAATATGATATGCCTTGCTGCCTTGTAGAGGGTCAGTTTTTGTTGAATCTAATGGGGGTCCTCGGTGCTTCCTGGATTTTGATGGCTGTGTCTTTCCCCAGGTTAGCAAAAATTTCCACTATGATTTGCTCGCATACCCCTGCTGCCCCTATTTCTCTCTCTCCCCCTACGGGACCCCTATGATTCTGATGTTGTTCCTTCTGCATGAGTCCTGATTTCTCTAATTGTTCAACTGTGCTCTTTTCATTAATCTCCCTCGATTTTCCTGCTTCCATATTCTCCATCAGTTTGTCCTCCGTATCGCTGATTCTCTGTTCTGTCTCATCCATCCTTGACACCGCTGCATCCATCCGTCATTGCAGCTCAGTTATATCATTTTGAATTTCATTCTGGCCAGGTTTTACTTCATGTTTTCTCTGCACAAAGGGACTGTAGTCTACATTGGGCCGCAGCTAGTATTCTTATCATCGTGCTTCTAAATGCTGCTTCAGACATCTTGCTTGTATCTGTGTTGGTTGAATCCCTGGCTCTCGTTGCTTCATGCTCTTTCTTTCTGGGTGAATTCCTTCCTTTCGTCATTTTGAAGGGAGCAAAGGAACTCATGAGGTAGAAAATTCAAATGAACTATCCAAAGTATAAAATGTTAAAAGTAAAAAATTAAAAACACACACGTAAAAAAGGGAATGAATGATGCTAGATTCTAGGCATGTTTCATCTGTGTGTTGAAAGGGGTTTGACACGAGAGAAAAAAAAGCGGGAGTGGAGAAAAATTTAGAAAGTAAAAAATATTACAAAGGGAAATGTGAGAATTTGAAAAATCAAAACACTGAAATAGACTGAAAGGAGAATATGGGAGTAAAATAGAATTTGTGAATATAGACACGAAAGGAAAGAATAATGTAGAAGCATATTAAAGAAAATTAGTAAAATTTCCACCTGCCCAGTCTCCTTCGCCTCTCCGGGCACAGAAGCACCTCCCTTCCTGAGCCTCCTCGCTCTCCAAGTTCACTTCTCCATGTCACGTACCTGTTGAAGACTGTGGTTCAGGATATGCAGATTGCTGTGCTAATCCTCCCGTCAGTTTCCTGGGTGGGTAGGATGGTTTAGTGTTGGTCTGGCTGTATTTCATGCACACGAGACACTTAAGAAACTTCCATGCTGTCTGCCATCTTGGCTCCTCCCCAAAGAGGTGAGATCTATAGCACCAGTTCTCCGATATGAGATATCCCACAGGACAGTTGTGCTCGATGACAAAGCGGAAAAGGACATGGATCAAAGAGGGAGACCACCCTGGAGGGGGAGGCAGAGAACTGGCTCCAGACCCGGGAAGGGGAGGAGGGGCTGAAATGCTGGAGCCATGCCCACTTTTCTTCCTGCTGATGGTTCCTGAACAGAAGCCAACTGTCTGGGTCTGGTCTGGAGATCCTTCACCCCAAGGACCCACGGTCAAAAAGTTCACTGCCCTGCCTCTGCCCCACCTCCACCACAGCCACAGCCAAAGCCACTGCAGTGTCCGAAGGGCCATGGGGCCATGGGCGTGCTTCCCAAATGCTTGTGGGCTCCAGAAGGAGGCAGCAGGCATTTAAAAACCTTGGGCCTCGACGCTCCACCTGCTGGGCTAGAGTATCTGGAGCCGCATGCCTCAAGTTCCCACTCCTTGTGCTCTATGGCCCTCCTAGCCTGAGTATGGGCTAGCGCACCAAAGCAAATGAGTCATGTTCCGGAAAATGCGGAGATTCCTGACAATACCGGGCCTCCATTCTGCTGGAAGGCGCGTTAGAGAGTCCAGGAAACGTGGCCACACCCCTGTCTCAGTCCCAGACAATTTCACCCATTCATACACATGTACACGCACAGGCCTAGGCACCACACGCACACTCTCCCTCTGTGGCTATCCTTAGTTGTGACTTACACTCCTTCCTCTGCCTCCTTCCATGTCCCTCTGGTCTCTGTCTGTCTCTGAGTCCCTGTGATCATTTTCTCTAGGGAACGCTTTCTTCCTCCCCCACCTCTATCTCTCTTTCTCTGTCTCTGTCCTATCCCTGGACAGTATCAGTGCATCTGGGTTTCCGTGTGCTGTGCATGTCCATATGGCCATAGTAGGCTACTGATGGCACAGGGCTGCAAGGGAACACACAAAGGAACGCGTAAGTAACAGGGGTCAGAGCACATCCAGGCCTCCTAAGCCGTGACTGCCTCCAGGCAGCCACCACAAGCTGGGTATACATGTGAACTGTGAAAGGTCAGTCCCTTGGCCCTTGCCCTGTAGGTTGCAGCCAGCTGGGAGGTACTGAAACCCAAGGGACTCCCCAGTGTTTAGAGGGTGTGAAGAAAGGGCAGGGGCCGAGGAGGCTGGGAACCTAGTCATGGCTGGTGTTTCTCCACATGCCATGTTCCAGTGCCATTGGTACTGGAATGTTGGTATCAGTTGTGGCTCCCTTTCCTCGGCATCTCAACGCAAGTTCACGTGACCCAATGGAAGTCCTGAATCTGCCCTAGTTTTCAGCCAGGTTTGGGCCCCAGGACAAATGCGTGTGGGGTGTGAGGGGGGAAGGCAAGTGTGGGTCGTGGGGAGGAGCTAGCCTCGTGAGTGGGATGTGGCAGAGGGCATGCGTGAGTGCAGAGGTCCAGTAGAGTGTCTGTGAGTGTATTGTGGCTGGCGCCTGTGAGTACTTTTGCCTGAGGCCTAGCATTTGTGCTGGCAGCGCGTGCGTGTCTGTGTCCATGTGCCGCATGGCCGTGCATCATTGTGCCTGAGTGAGTGTGTGTAGGCCGTTGGCAAGTGAAGGAAAGAGACTGGGGGCTTTCCTGGCTTGGTGGGTAAGGGCGAGGCTCAAGTGCCAAAGTCCAGCGAGTGCAATCCCTTCTCTCCTGGTATCGACACGGAGCTAGCTGATCACTTTTTATGACAGGAGGAAAGCCTGGATTTGCCTGGGTCTGCTCGTCCTGTGTTGCCTAGGCCAGGGTCAAGTTGGGGTTGGGCCTTCCATGGCCCAGTGGAGGAGGACCAACGTTCCCTGCAAGGAAGCGGGGATTAGTGGAGGGAGGCAGCAGATAGCATAAGTCTGGTCCTGCTCCTGGACCGGCCTAGGGGGATCATCGCAAGGCCTTGTGGTCCCAGCCAGGGTACGGGTCTCGGTGAACATCCTCCTGGATGACCCTGCAGAGACAGGACTGGCTGGTCTAGGCCCCCTTGCGAAGTTGGGGCCCGGCCCCTGGGCCCCAATATTGTGGTAGGTGTTGTTAAAACTGAAAGGCATTGCCTGCTTGTCCCAGGCAGCCCCTGCACCTGGGACCCAGATTTGCTCCCACGTTCCTGCCACGGGGTCTCCCAGCGATGCATGGGAGTTTGACAGGCCCCATTTCTCTGGAGGGAGTGAGTTGCATAAGTCAGGTGCACCAGGGTCTGGGCCTGCTTTCCTGTCTTGCCCACCCCCTACATCCTCTGCTGAGGGCAGCTTGAGGGCTCACCACTGGACCTGTTTCTCTCCCTTTCTGGGTAAATGTTTGCCTCTCTGTCTGTCACAGTGGCCACCCCCTCGCAGCCCCCTACCACCTGTTCAGCCTCTCCCCATCCACCTGCGTTTCTATGCATTGCTGTCACCTGAAGCTGTGGTGTGCTGCCTCATATATCACAGCCACCCTGGAGCATTTCTGTACCCCGTACGTATCCTAACGTGGTCCAGCGAGTCTGGAGGAACCTCTTCTGTGTCACGGAAGCAACATGTTGGCCAGAGGTCCCGGCACACCAATTTGGCAATCCTAGAATCCCCGGCCTGCCTGGCAGCCTCCTGGTCCCATAAAGAGGGAGGGGAACACTGCATTCCACCAAAGGGAAAAGGCAATGCATGAGTGTGTTGCCTGGCCAGGCAATGCATCTCGAGCCTCCAATCCTGCAGTGTCTCTGTGTGGTGTGTGTGTGTAGCTGCTGCTGTCTGAAGGAGACAGGCAGGGAGTCCACATCACCACTGCCCTGACAGGGAGGGAGACCACATCACTGCCCTCACTTCACACCTTCTGCAGCTTATTGGTTCCCCAAAGTGGTAACGTGGCTTCATGTAGACCCTGGGTCGTGTCCCTCATTTATGTCCCAAAGCTACAACCCCAACCCCCTGATACCTTTCAGAGGCCCTTGAAATCATGCTGTCTGTGGCACAGGGGGACAGTGTTTTGAGTCAGTGCCCACGCTCATGGCAGCCTGCCGCCTAAGTGAGTGGTAAAGGAAATGGGACCAGGATGAACAGACATACGGCCAACGAAGGCCTGGGGAGGGTCCCTGTGAGAAAATGTCCAAGCACTGTGGGAGGAAGGGGACCGCTGTCCATGAGAGAGGCACAAGCTCCAGGAGTCCCAGAGCCCATGGTCACGGGTCTTTCCTGTGCACGGCCACACACGGGAGGAAAGGGCAGCCGATCATGAGGGGGGCGGTGTGTGCTTGCCAGTGTGTCACTTTCCAGGCATCGGGGCCAAAGGCAAGAGCAGCGCGCATGCTACGTAGCCTCCCCTAGTGTGGCGTCCTCCCCACGTCACACACCTCTTGTCACCGACCTTCCCTAGCCAGTGCACTGCTAGACTGCTGTCATGACAAACATGTCTCCTTGGAGCAAGGATGGATGTAGAGAGTATGCAAAGGAGGCTGAGCAGATGGAAAACCAGGGGGCACAGACAGCAGGCGCACAGCTGGAATGCGTCTCCCGGACAGCCAAGGTGATCTGCTCCGTGGAGTTGTCGGACTAGGGGCACAATGAACAAAGGTGGCGGTGTAAATGGGAAAAGCGTGGAGGTTTCCCTTTACCCGTGTGTGTAGATAGCCGCGTGCCCAGCACACCGTGGAATGCAAAGGTCACTTTCGCATGGCCAGAAGCCAAACAGGGCACCCAGAGGGCAATGAGGGCCAGCTGCAAGCCCCAGGGAGGAGTTGTACTGCATGGGGCCCAGAGCCTTCCTGCCTAGGCAACAGGCTGGCCCCAGTTTCCTGGTGACCTAGGGGCGGGACCGCCAAAGCCAGGCACACCACCCTCCCTATGATTGGTCCTGAAGGCAGTGAAGCAGCCTGGGCTGGGCTTGGAGCTCCCTCAGCCTCAAAGCCACAGGCGCACCTCTCACCACAAAGGCCTCCTAGGTGGCAGCAGCATAGCGATAGCCACCTGGAGGCATCCGGGGTACAGCACCATGTGCATGCGCCCCCTAGACATTCGGGCTCTGGGAGGAAGGGGGAGCGAGTTGCCAGCCATTGCCCTCAGGTCTTCACTGACTGGGTCTGGGGAGGGGGCCGTGCACTCACTTCCTGTTTCCTCCTCGGTAGCAGCCACAGTTCATGTCTCGGGCCGGGGCCGCATGATGCGACTTGTGTTTCCGAAACATTGGGGAGGGCAAAGAAGCCTCCATGCATTGGGACTGCCAACACCTTCTCTGGAATAGAGCCACTGCAGGGAAAGCTCTTGTACTGCAGAGCTGTGCAGTGGGGATCCTGGGGGGCTTAGGCAGCTTGGGAGACAGGAAGATTAGTGTGGGGATGTCAGTCCAGGCACGCTGTGCTGGGGGCCATGTAACTTGGGGATAGAGAAGAGCCTGCGATGGAAAGGGCTGAACTCTGTCTATTGCACTGCTAGCACGGTGGAGCTTTTGCCGCATCCCTAGCACAGACATCTCTAGCAAGCAGCCATCTGCTGTGTCAGGAGTACCCCAGCACTCACCTCTTCCCAGGTGAGGCTCGTCCCAGTCCTTTCTAACATCCAGGCCTGCCCGGGACCTCTGCACAGAATGCTAAGGCTGCACAAGTCCATCGTTCCCTATGTGGCCGAGGCAGCCTTTGTCCAGGCACTCGGGCCAAGGAACGCAGGCTGCCTGGGACGAGGCGACCTCCCTGAGGGCCTGCTGGTGTTTGCCCTTGGGAGTCTTCTCACAAGTCTCACGTGGGGTTTTGGACACACGGCATAAACCTGTGGACCCAGAGGAAGAACAGCACCCGACTCATCACGGTTGATGATGAGAGGGCAGCGGGCACATGGGACAGGATGGCGTGTCCGTGGCCTTTAAGAGCCCCACCTCCCCGTGAACCTCCCCTTTGTTGGCTTGCAATCTGGGCCATCCATTCGTAACCTGAGGTCATTTCAGAAACAGCGAAGTTCACACAAGGGCATCAGTACTGGGACTCCTTCAAGAGTCTTGTCGGTGTGAGCGTGTGATCAATTTGGTTGATGAAGAAATTAGGTATTTTGTTTTGTTCACAATTTTATTTTCAACATTCATTCTCAAATTTGTTATGCTTTATTATATGATTTTTTAAAACTCCTTCAAAATATGATTTGATTTTCAATCTTGCAACACTTCTCAAATTTTTATTGATTGAAAATTGGGATGACAAGTTTGAAGTCAATATTAAAAAGCCTCTCAAATTCATTCCATCTGACAATATTGCCCAAATTGATGATATTTTATTTGATTTTAAAATGTCTCAACTTATCTTTTTAAAAGTTATTGAAAGAGAGAGAGAAAGAGACGAGAGAGAGAGAGAGAGAGAGAGAGAGAGTACAGAGGTGGGGCACAGTGACGGTGAGATAGAATCTCAAACGTGAATTACTAATCCAAAAGCTCTGAAGAAACCAAAGTCCAGGATCAGAATAATTCTACTATAAACTTAAAGAAGAGTTACTCCCTGTTCTTCTCAAAGGAATTGCAACTTCATTCAATGAGACCAGCATTAACTTGATATCAAAATCTGAAAACTACTCCACTAAGAAAAAGAAGGACAAGCCCATATGTTTAATGAACATAGATGCAAATATTCTCAAGAAAATGCTTGCACACTGACTCTAATAATACATTCAAAAAAAGTATTCAGGGGCGCCTGGGTGGCGCAGTCGGTTAGGCGTCCGACATCAGCCGGGTCACGATCTCGCGGTCCGTGAGTTCGAGCCCCACGTCGGGCTCTGGGCTGATGGCTCAGAGCCTGGAGCCTGTTTCTGATTCTCTGTCTCCCTCTGTCTCTGCCCCTCCCCCGTTCATGGTCTGTCTCTCTGTCCCAAAAATAAATAAAAACGTTGAAAAAAAATTAAATAAAAAAAAAAGTATTCACCGCAATTGAGGTAGATTTATTCCTAGTTTGCAAGTATAGTCCAATATTCACAAATCAATTAACACGTTACAGTACACCAATGAGATAAAGGAGAAGAGCCACATTATCATTTCAACAGATGCAGGAAAAGCATTTGAAGAACTACAACATCCATTCATGATAATCACCCTCGGCAAATTAGGTTTAGAGGAAAAATACCTCAACATAATAAAGGCCATCTATGAAAAACTCATAGCTAAAATCTTTTTGAATGGGGAAAACCTGAAAGCTTTTCCCATAAGCTTAGGAACAAGACAAGGATGTCCACTCCCACCACTTTTTTATTCAGCACAGTACTAGAACTCCTAGCCACAGCGATTAGACACTAAAAAGAAGTAAAAGACAATGGAATCAATAAAGAAGAAGAAAAATGTTCTCGATTTATAGAGGACATGATACTCTACTGTAGAAAACCTGAAAGATTCCACGGACAAAAGTGTGAGAACTGAAGAACGAATTCAGTAAAGTCATAGGGTACAATCAACATACAGAAATCTCTTGCATTTGTATACACTAATAATGAAGCCGCAGAAAGACAGATTAAGAAAACAATCCCATTTATAATTGGATCAAAAAAATAAGATATCTACGGGTAAACTCATACATAGAGGTGAATAAACTATACTCTGAAATCTATTAAATAAGGTTGAAAGAAACTGAGGTCAACACCAAGAAATGGATAATTCCATGCTCATGGATTGAAAGGGCAAATAATGTCAAAATGTCTATGTTACCAAAGCGATCTACATATTTAATGTAACCCCGATGAAAACACCAACGGCATTTCTCACAGAACTAGAACAAACAGTCCTAAACGTTATATGGGACCACCAAAGAACCTGAAGAGCAAAGCAATCTTAAGCAAGCAAACAAACAAACAAACAAACAAACAAACAAACAAGCAAACAAACAGACAGACAAACAAAGAAACACTGGAGGCATCACAAACTCCAGATATCAAGTTATACTGCAAAGCTGTAGTTATCAAAACTGCATGGTACTGGCACAAATTGGAACGTAGACCAATGGAACAGAACAGAATACCTAGAAATAAACCCACAAGTATCTGGTCTATTCATCTTTGACAGAGCAAGAAAACATATAAAATGGGAAAAAGGTATTTTCTTTAGCAAATGGTGTTGGAAAACTGAACAGAAATGTGGTAAAGAACGAAACTGGACCACTTTCTTACAAAACACATGAAAATAAATCCAAAATGGATTAGAGATAAAAATCCTAGAAGAGAACACAGGCAGTAATTTTTTGACATTAGCCAAAGAAACGTTTTCTAGGTATATCTCCTGAGACAAAAGCAAAAATACAAAAACAAAAGCAAAATAAACTATTGGGATTGCATCCAAATAAAAAGCTTCTGCACAGCTAAGGAAAAACTCCACA
>NW_028240212.1:0-25710 GCF_028749965.1 Puma concolor
AGAGTTTTCAGTGTGTATTTTCAAAAGAAAAAACAGCTACATTTATATATACATCTAGCTACCTGTGTGTCCATAGGGATACCTGTGTACATACGCATACGTGTCTACAGATACGTACACGTATTCGTGTATGTGTATATATACGTATATGCACACACACACACACACACACACACACACACACACACACCATGTAAACTGAGCCAAACGGTCTTCTGGGTGGAGACGCGGAGCCAGGAGGGAGGCATCAGCACAAAGTTCAAAATGAAAGGGAAACGTCATTCTCGTATGTATCAGTACGTGCCATGACAGGGAGACACACGCGAGGGTTCTGGTAGGATAGGAAGCTGCTCCCACGGAGAATGCAGGCAAATGGTCCCTGTGGAGCCAATGGAACCCTGGTGCACTTGTGGTATGAGACTGATAAAGAGGCCGAAAACTGGTGACCTTTCTAATGCTAGCAGAGGTCATTTGCATTTGTATAGCATGCGATCATTGACGTTGCCCCTGGGGGGAGAAAGGTTTTGCATCTCTGTTCTCCTAGGTTTGTGGCTTAGTTTGCTCTTCCCTTGTGCACTTGAAAGAGTCCTGACAGGTCCTGATGGTACACAGTAAGGCCAAGTCCCCAGAGTCCAGAGTCCCTTGGTGGGGCTTGTGGGATGGTGTCCTTCCCATGACCATGAAGTCCACAGAGCAGTCTTGTGCTTTTGCTGTAAGTCCTGTTTCTACCAGGTCCAGTCTGGGCGTGCCTCTTTGCAAGTCCTCAGGTGAGGACACGTGATGAAGGCTGCCCATTGGGACTGGCCTTCGATGATCCATCTGGCCGTGACCCCCTGCTCTCCTTCCAGGGCTGCGTAGGTTCGTGCCCTCGATGCTCGTTTCGTAGAAAGCCTTGACTGCTTGGTCTCTCTACTCCTCCTCACCCTGGACGGTAGTCCTGTGGCTCCCCTTGAATCCTCAGGCATACGTTTCCTTGCCCACCTCTGCACACTGGCCCTCCAGAGCAGGGTCTGGTACGCCTTGCACGTTCAGTCGATGCTTGCTGCACAATCGCATGGGTGATGGCCTCTCTCTCTCTCTCTCTCCCTCTCTCTCTCACCAAAAGAAAGAAACGTTGAAAAGCAATGGAAACCCAAGAAAAGAAAAATGGCACGGAGGAGTTGGGATCTGAGGCACACTGTGAAGAAAACACGGGGGTTGGGAGGTAGTGGAGGTGGACAGGCGGTTCCACAGAGTTGAAGGACGTGCCACAGTCAGCGGTGGCAGGGTGGACTTAGGGGTGGGACCGCTGGTGGTGCGGTCCAGGTAGGGCCATGGGAAGGGCATGCAGAGCTGAAAAGCACCGGCCTTTCATGGAGAAGGGAGGTGGAAGGAGTCTCGTGTGCCCAGCGTGTCTCCCTGTCCCTTAGGGCTGCCCTTGCGGTCACGGGTGACGAGCGAGGAGGGTGCACGGCTGTAGATGGCCACGGTTGGCGGGAATGGGAGGCAGAGTGAAGAAGAAACACAGAGGCCTAGGATGCAAGAGGGATCACTGGGTTCACGTGCAGCCACGTCCCTGGGAAACCAACAATGCAAAAGGTTCCTGGGTCTCTTGAGGGGTGACAGGGAGGTGTCCACCTTGGGAGGAGACACCTGCCGGTCCCTGTCCCACTGGCCTGGTCTCTGGAGCCCTCTGCCTGGCTCGCGGCTGTCAGGCTGGCGGGCAGTCGGTCAGAGCATCTGGTGGGCACAGGGAGGTGCGGTGGTGCAGACCCTGGTGCCCAGGAGCTGTGCCCCCTGTGGGGGGGTGGGGGTGGGGGTGGGGTGGGGGATGGGGCGGCTTGGATATTGGGCCCAAGCAGGTGTGCGGGAGCGCGCGCTCGAGCGCGCGCATGCGCGTGGGCCAGGGCCGGAGCCCGGTGAGGGACACAGCTGAGGCTGCAGCCGTGCCGTGAGTTGGCTCCCAGCCCGCCTGCCGCCCCAAGCCCCCAAGTGTCTGGGCCAGCCAGGGACGGACGCCCACCTCAGCCCCCGACCTGGGACATGCTGCTGCCTGGCGCCTGCGACCCGGCAGCCATGGCTTTGGCGGTAGGGGTAGCGGTAGCGCTCGCGGGAGCGCTGGCGGGGGCGCAGGCGGGGCCCCGCGTGGAGAAGACTGGGAGCCATGAGCCTCCAGCCTCGGAGGGTGGCGGCCCTGCTGCTCCTGCTGCTCCTGGAGCCAGAGGCCAGGGCGCGGGACGCGCTTCCCGGGCGCCTCGGTCTTTGGCCGCGCTGGTGGAGTGCCAGCACTGGCTGGGGCAGAGCGCGATGCGATGCCCCCCCGGCGCCCTTGAAAGTCCATCTGGGAGAAGCCTAATGGTGGAGCAGCTGAGACACACAGCCTCCCTCCAGGACCTGCCTCAGTCGCGGTGCTGCCAAGGTAAGGTCCCTAGCGACGAGGTCGCACGTGGCCTTCCCCTCTGCCCCTCTCTGTCTTCCCCTCCCATGAGAACCCTCCCCCCGCCCTGGGGCTCCGGGCTTCTTCTTGGGCTCCTTTGCGGCTGCGGTCTGGACGCCTCAGGAGTGGGCTTTCTGGGTTGGACCCTGGTTCCCTGGAAGAGGAGGGCCCCAGATCGAGTAGGGGGTTAGGCTCAGGCGGTGGTGAGTGGCTCAGGTCGAGAGGGGGGGTGCCCTGAGTGCCCATGGAGGTCTGACTGGGTTGGTGTTTGGCGGGTGGAGGTGGGAAGGAACGAAGGGAGGAACGAAGGGAGGAAGGAAGGAAGGAAAGCGTGGACCGGCGGCTGTGGGAAAGTGTCAAGGCAGGGCCAGGGAAGTGGCAGCCATGAGCAGGAGGAATCATTCCTGCCTGTGAAAATGAAGTACAAGGGACCTGAGACTCGAGAGAAACATTCCAGGGAGAGTCAGGGTGGTGGGCCTGAGTTGCTGGAGGCCAGCAGGGGACGGTGTTGAAGGGATTGAGAGTGGAAGCAGCAGGTGAACACAGGCCTCCTGCCTCCCCCCTCCGCACCTGCTCTCCTGCCCTGCCCAGCCCGCCGCGCCGCGCCCCGCCCCGCCCCTGGTGGCAGAGTTGCACCCTCTGATGGGGAGGGGGAGTTCTCACCCCGCTTGTGGCGAAAGGGGGTCCTCTCTCGTGGGAGTCAATGGGACTAGGGGGTAGGAGTCTGGATGAGGGCAAGTGCAACTCCCTGTTGAGCTCTTCATCTCTGAAGGCAATGTGCATTCCATCAATGAAGTGGGAGCCCGGGAGCCAGGAATCAGTGGCGCTTGTGTGTTTTCGAGGGTGGTCCAGACTCTTTCCTGATGGGAGATGTGTGCTGAAGAGAACTGGGTGTTGTGGATGGAGTCCAAAGTCATCTCTTTGGGACACGTTGGGTGGGAACGTCTTCTTCGCACTCTGGCGACGAAGGTGGATGGAAAAGCTCCTTGTCCAAGGCAGACTGGTGGGTTTTGTTCTTCCTCTCCGTGGGGCGTGGTGCTTCCCGTTTCCGTGGAGCGCCTCCTGTCTTGCATTCGTTCCGTGTTTCAAGAGTTTCAGTCCTTGGCAATCGCGTCTCCTCAGGGACTCACCAGGCAGCACGAGGGAGAAGTGACTGGGAGCCCACCGGGTCCCTAGAAACCAGTGCGTGTGTACTGGAGCAGGCAGTGCTCCTCTCTCAGCCTCCTTGGGAAATGAGGTCTTGAGCAAACGGTCTTTCATTGCATGGGTTGTACCTCTCCCCGGTTGTTGGGGGGAGTGTGTGTGCGTGAGTGTGGTGCTGTGGCCCGTGTGGAGTCCGGACCGCGTCAGGGACCCAGTTCTTGGCAAGGAATGCGTTTTGTTGCATGGGAATATCTCATTGCACGAGAGAGTTCCAATCCTGTCTCAAAGGCTGAAAACATCCTGAAGGCAGCACTGTGACCTCACTGAAAGCAAAGGCCTAAGAGCAGAGGCTTTCCCACACTTCCATATGGAGCTGACTGGTGCTTTATGTTTTCAGGAAGATGGTGTGGTGTAGGCCACTTGGAGCAGCTCAGGCTCCTGAGCGTGTGTTTGGTCCCCGAGGGGTGAGTTGTGTCTCTCCGGAATGAAGGAGATTATGGGGACCTTGAGTATCGTTACCTTCATGATTACCGTGATGATTCTGCCTAAGTCATCGCATGGATATTGATCCATGAGCTCGCCATGTGAGAGGTTTCCTTGGTAACATGGTCGCCGTGCGTGGCCTCGAAACTTGGTTGTGGTCCGAACACCTTTGATGCTTTGCAAGTCCCGAAGCGGCTCCACGGGTGTGCAGTCCCTGTTGCCATATAGGTGAGGAGGCAGAGTCTGTTGACCTGAAGCCCGTGCAAGTATCCAGGGAGATGTGCGAGGGCCTCTCCCTGAGGCACTGGGTTCCTAGCCGGCTCCACCCAGAATCAGGCAGGGAGGTTTTGTTGATGCCAGCGGGAAGTCCTGAGGAGGGAGGGGGAGCCGGACACCGTCGGGGGAAGGAAGGGATCCCTCCCCTGCCTCACCATCCCCAGCAGTTGCCTAGGTGCTGGCCACGAGGGAGGGGACTGCCTATGCGTGTTTGTTTTCCTTGGTCTTACCCCACCTTGGTAGAGGGCTTAGCCTGTTCCAGGCACTGTTCTGAGCACTTGAGAGATCTATGCAGACGACACAGAGTACCTCGGCAAGGACTCTCGTCCCCGTTCGTATTTCCAAGGGAAGATGTGAAAGAATGTGTGCCGGGGGTCAGTGCTGTGAAGCGGGAGGACTCGAGGCATGAAGGCAGGCAGTCGGCCTCCACATGAGCGTGCTGCACCGCTGGCTTTCCCACTGCTGCCTGTCGAGAGGCAGGGAAAGCATTTGCACCTAGCGTGCCTGTCCTGCGAGCAGAGGTGGGCTTGGAGACGTGCGTGTGCCCTCAAACGGGGAATCCAGCAAAATAGGCTCTAGGGCCTGAGTCACGCTCTCTGCGGGGAACCCTATCATTGCACATCCAGCCTGAGACACTTTGGAGAGTGACATGCGGGGCTCTTAGTGAGGGTGGCGGCACAGCGGGGGGCATGGGTCAGCGGGACCTTCCTAGGACACCCCCCCGCCCCCCCCCCCCGCCGGTGCTGTGGTGCCCCTGAAACCCAGGCAGGGCTGGAAGGAGGAACAGGCTGTTGATGGCACCATCCCTTCCGCAGGGAGGCTTCTTGGGAGCTGGTGACTGAGGGGACCTTTGCGAGTTCCCCCTCTGAATTGCAGGAGAAGCGGCCGAGGGCCCTCATTTCATGCGGTCCACACTCCCCGTCGCCCTGTGTGCCAGTTGCCAGTGTCGCAGGCGCCCAGGTGGTGAACGTGGTCCCCGAGTAGGGAACACCGAGGCCGTTTCTGCGTTCTCAAATGCTAACGTTCTCTGCTTGTGACCCGCGCCCTGGCTGGTCCCAGACCCTGAGCACAGGGCCTGCAGGAAGGGTGAAGGGTGCGAAGCTGTCTCCTGGTAGGTAGCTGCGGTGAGGTCGTTCCCGGTGGCCTGTGCTCAGCTGCAGGGCACCTTGGAACCCAAAGCCACGACGTTTCCAGTGGGACAGAGTGCGCCGCAAGGGGAACCTGGGGAGTCACCAGGCCCTGAGGGGAGGCAGGCATGACCTTTATCCATGGGCCTTTTGATCGGAGCGCCCTGTTTGCTAGGTATCGTCAGGGTAGCCTCTTTGGTAGACAGAGGGCAGGTTGTGGACAGTTGTAGAGCATCCTTCCTGCTGGTATGTGTCGCAAGGGCTCTGACCTTGCGCCAATGGGCGGGGATGGGTAGAGTGGACTCCTGAATGGAACCTTCCCCGGGCGCCTGGGTGGTTCAGTGGGTTGAGCTTCCGACTTGGGCTCAGGTCACGCCCTCGCGGTTCCTGAGTTCCAGCCCTGCGCTGGGCTCTGTGCCCACAGCTCAGGCCCTGGAGCCTGTTTTCAGATTCTGCGTGTGTCTGTCTCTGCTTCTCTGCCCCTCCCCCACTGGCGGTCACCGGCTTGCCGGCTTGCTCTCTGGCTCCCTGTGTCTCCAGAGTGAAGACACATGAACAAATAGGAAATAGAACGTTCCCCAGGGCAGGTGCTGGCCACGGGCACAGCCATTCATTCGCTGTAGTCATGAACTCGACGGTGTTCCTTTAGTGTTCTCATTTGAGGTTCTCTGTTTCTTTCATTCATTCTGAGAGGCAGAGAGAGAGTGGACGCATGCACGTGTGCCTGTGAGCAGGGATAGGGCAGACAGGGAGGGAGAGAGAGAGGAGGGCCAGCGGGCTCCGCATCGTTGGCGCCCATCTTGAGGTGGGGCTCCTTGTGGAGGCTCAGCCTCACAAACTGTGAGATCGTGACGTGAGGCGAGATCCAGAGCCACATGCTTTGGTTTCTTTTTTAACGTTCACCTCTGAGAGAAAGCGAGAGAGACAGAGAGAGCACAAGCGAGGGAGGGGCAGGGAGAGAGAGAGGAAACCCAGAAGGGAATCAGGTTCCAGGCTCTGAGCTGTCAGCACGGAGCACTAGGCGTGACTCAGCTCAGGAACCCTGAGAGCCTGACGTGACCCGAAGTCGGACCATTACCCAGCTGAGTCATCCAAGCGGCCCACAGAGTTTTCAGTGTGTATTTTCAAAAGAAAAAACAGCTACATTTATATATACATCTAGCTACCTGTGTGTCCATAGGGATACCTGTGTACATACGCATACGTGTCTACAGATACGTACACGTATTCGTGTATGTGTATATATACGTATATGCACACACACACACACACACACACACACACACACACACACACACCATGTAAACTGAGCCAAACGGTCTTCTGGGTGGAGACGCGGAGCCAGGAGGGAGGCATCAGCACAAAGTTCAAAATGAAAGGGAAACGTCATTCTCGTATGTATCAGTACGTGCCATGACAGGGAGACACACGCGAGGGTTCTGGTAGGATAGGAAGCTGCTCCCACGGAGAATGCAGGCAAATGGTCCCTGTGGAGCCAATGGAACCCTGGTGCACTTGTGGTATGAGACTGATAAAGAGGCCGAAAACTGGTGACCTTTCTAATGCTAGCAGAGGTCATTTGCATTTGTATAGCATGCGATCATTGACGTTGCCCCTGGGGGGAGAAAGGTTTTGCATCTCTGTTCTCCTAGGTTTGTGGCTTAGTTTGCTCTTCCCTTGTGCACTTGAAAGAGTCCTGACAGGTCCTGATGGTACACAGTAAGGCCAAGTCCCCAGAGTCCAGAGTCCCTTGGTGGGGCTTGTGGGATGGTGTCCTTCCCATGACCATGAAGTCCACAGAGCAGTCTTGTGCTTTTGCTGTAAGTCCTGTTTCTACCAGGTCCAGTCTGGGCGTGCCTCTTTGCAAGTCCTCAGGTGAGGACACGTGATGAAGGCTGCCCATTGGGACTGGCCTTCGATGATCCATCTGGCCGTGACCCCCTGCTCTCCTTCCAGGGCTGCGTAGGTTCGTGCCCTCGATGCTCGTTTCGTAGAAAGCCTTGACTGCTTGGTCTCTCTACTCCTCCTCACCCTGGACGGTAGTCCTGTGGCTCCCCTTGAATCCTCAGGCATACGTTTCCTTGCCCACCTCTGCACACTGGCCCTCCAGAGCAGGGTCTGGTACGCCTTGCACGTTCAGTCGATGCTTGCTGCACAATCGCATGGGTGATGGCCTCTCTCTCTCTCTCTCTCCCTCTCTCTCTCACCAAAAGAAAGAAACGTTGAAAAGCAATGGAAACCCAAGAAAAGAAAAATGGCACGGAGGAGTTGGGATCTGAGGCACACTGTGAAGAAAACACGGGGGTTGGGAGGTAGTGGAGGTGGACAGGCGGTTCCACAGAGTTGAAGGACGTGCCACAGTCAGCGGTGGCAGGGTGGACTTAGGGGTGGGACCGCTGGTGGTGCGGTCCAGGTAGGGCCATGGGAAGGGCATGCAGAGCTGAAAAGCACCGGCCTTTCATGGAGAAGGGAGGTGGAAGGAGTCTCGTGTGCCCAGCGTGTCTCCCTGTCCCTTAGGGCTGCCCTTGCGGTCACGGGTGACGAGCGAGGAGGGTGCACGGCTGTAGATGGCCACGGTTGGCGGGAATGGGAGGCAGAGTGAAGAAGAAACACAGAGGCCTAGGATGCAAGAGGGATCACTGGGTTCACGTGCAGCCACGTCCCTGGGAAACCAGCAATGCAAAAGGTTCCTGGGTCTCTTGAGGGGTGACAGGGAGGTGTCCACCTTGGGAGGAGACACCTGCCGTTCCCTGTCCCACTGGCCTGGTCTCTGGAGCCCTCTGCCTGGCTCGCGGCTGTCAGGCTGGCGGGCAGTCGGTCAGAGCATCTGGTGGGCACAGGGAGGTGCGGTGGTGCAGACCCTGGTGCCCAGGAGCTGTGCCCCCTGTGGGGGGGTGGCGGTGGGGGTGGGGTGGGGGATGGGGCGGCTAGGATCCTGGGCCCAAGCAGGTGTGCGGGAGCGCGCGCTCGAGCGCGCGCATGCGCGTGGGCCAGGGCCGGAGCCCGGTGAGGGACACAGCTGAGGCTGCAGCCGTGCCGTGAGTTGGCTCCCAGCCCGCCTGCCGCCCCAAGCCCCCAAGTGTCTGGGCCAGCCAGGGACGGACGCCCACCTCAGCCCCCGACCTGGGACATGCTGCTGCCTGGCGCCTGCGACCCGGCAGCCATGGCTTTGGCGGTAGGGGTAGCGGTAGCGCTCGCGGGAGCGCTGGCGGGAGCGCAGGCGGGGCCCCGCGTGGAGAAGACTGGGAGCCATGAGCCTCCAGCCTCGGAGGGTGGCGGCCCTGCTGCTCCTGCTGCTCCTGGAGCCAGAGGCCAGGGCGCGGGACGCGCTTCCCGGGCGCCTCGGTCTTTGGCCGCGCTGGTGGAGTGCCAGCACTGGCTGGGGCAGAGCGCGATGCGATGCCCCCCCGGCGCCCTTGAAAGTCCATCTGGGAGAAGCCTAATGGTGGAGCAGCTGAGACACACAGCCTCCCTCCAGGACCTGCCTCAGTCGCGGTGCTGCCAAGGTAAGGTCCCTAGCGACGAGGTCGCACGTGGCCTTCCCCTCTGCCCCTCTCTGTCTTCCCCTCCCATGAGAACCCTCCCCCCGCCCTGGGGCTCCGGGCTTCTTCTTGGGCTCCTTTGCGGCTGCGGTCTGGACGCCTCAGGAGTGGGCTTTCTGCGTTGGACCCTGGTTCCCTGGAAGAGGAGGGCCCCAGATCGAGTAGGGGGTTAGGCTCAGGCGGTGGTGAGTGGCTCAGGTCGAGAGGGGGGGTGCCCTGAGTGCCCATGGAGGTCTGACTGGGTTGGTGTTTGGCGGGTGGAGGTGGGAAGGAACGAAGGGAGGAACGAAGGGAGGAAGGAAGGAAGGAAAGCGTGGACCGGCGGCTGTGGGAAAGTGTCAAGGCAGGGCCAGGGAAGTGGCAGCCATGAGCAGGAGGAATCATTCCTGCCTGTGAAAATGAAGTACAAGGGACCTGAGACTCCAGAGAAACATTCCAGGGAGAGTCAGGGTGGTGGGCCTGAGTTGCTGGAGGCCAGCAGGGGACGGTGTTGAAGGGATTGAGAGTGGAAGCAGCAGGTGAACACAGGCCTCCTGCCTCCCCCCTCCGCACCTGCTCTCCTGCCCTGCCCAGCCCGCCGCGCCGCGCCCCGCCCCGCCCCTGGTGGCAGAGTTGCACCCTCTGATGGGGAGGGGGAGATCTCACCCCGCTTGTGGCGAAAGGGGGTCCTCTCTCGTGGGAGTCAATGGGACTAGGGGGTAGGAGTCTGGATGAGGGCAAGTGCAACTCCCTGTTGAGCTCTTCATCTCTGAAGGCAATGTGCATTCCATCAATGAAGTGGGAGCCAGGGAGCCAGGAATCAGTGGCGCTTGTGTGTTTTCGAGGGTGGTCCAGACTCTTTCCTGATGGGAGATGTGTGCTGAAGAGAACTGGGTGTTGTGGTTGTGGATGGAGTCCAAAGTCATCTCTTTGGGACACGTTGGGTGGGAACGTCTTCTTCGCACTCTGGCGACGAAGGTGGATGGAAAAGCTCCTTGTCCAAGGCAGACTGGTGGGTTTTGTTCTTCCTCTCCGTGGGGCGTGGTGCTTCCCGTTTCCGTGGAGCGCCTCCTGTCTTGCATTCGTTCCGTGTTTCAAGAGTTTCAGTCCTTGGCAATCGCGTCTCCTCAGGGACTCACCAGGCAGCACGAGGGAGAAGTGACTGGGAGCCCACCGGGTCCCTAGAAACCAGTGCGTGTGTACTGGAGCAGGCAGTGCTCCTCTCTCAGCCTCCTTGGGAAATGAGGTCTTGAGCAAACGGTCTTTCATTGCATGGGTTGTACCTCTCCCCGGTTGTTGGGGGGAGTGTGTGTGCGTGAGTGTGGTGCTGTGGCCCGTGTGGAGTCCGGACCGCGTCAGGGACCCAGTTCTTGGCAAGGAATGCGTTTTGTTGCATGGGAATATCTCATTGCACGAGAGAGTTCCAATCCTGTCTCAAAGGCTGAAAACATCCTGAAGGCAGCACTGTGACCTCACTGAAAGCAAAGGCCTAAGAGCAGAGGCTTTCCCACACTTCCATATGGAGCTGACTGGTGCTTTATGTTTTCAGGAAGATGGTGTGGTGTAGGCCACTTGGAGCAGCTCAGGCTCCTGAGCGTGTGTTTGGTCCCCGAGGGGTGAGTTGTGTCTCTCCGGAATGAAGGAGATTATGGGGACCTTGAGTATCGTTACCTTCATGATTACCGTGATGATTCTGCCTAAGTCATCGCATGGATATTGATCCATGAGCTCGCCATGTGAGAGGTTTCCTTGGTAACATGGTCGCCGTGCGTGGCCTCGAAACTTGGTTGTGGTCCGAACACCTTTGATGCTTTGCAAGTCCCGAAGCGGCTCCACGGGTGTGCAGTCCCTGTTGCCATATAGGTGAGGAGGCAGAGTCTGTTGACCTGAAGCCCGTGCAAGTATCCAGGGAGATGTGCGAGGGCCTCTCCCTGAGGCACTGGGTTCCTAGCCGGCTCCACCCAGAATCAGGCAGGGAGGTTTTGTTGATGCCAGCGGGAAGTCCTGAGGAGGGAGGGGGAGCCGGACACCGTCGGGGGAAGGAAGGGATCCCTCCCCTGCCTCACCATCCCCAGCAGTTGCCTAGGTGCTGGCCACGAGGGAGGGGACTGCCTATGCGTGTTTGTTTTCCTTGGTCTTACCCCACCTTGGTAGAGGGCTTAGCCTGTTCCAGGCACTGTTCTGAGCACTTGAGAGATCTATGCAGACGACACAGAGTACCTCGGCAAGGACTCTCGTCCCCGTTCGTATTTCCAAGGGAAGATGTGAAAGAATGTGTGCCGGGGGTCAGTGCTGTGAAGCGGGAGGACTCGAGGCATGAAGGCAGGCAGTCGGCCTCCACATGAGCGTGCTGCACCGCTGGCTTTCCCACTGCTGCCTGTCGAGAGGCAGGGAAAGCATTTGCACCTAGCGTGCCTGTCCTGCGAGCAGAGGTGGGCTTGGAGACGTGCGTGTGCCCTCAAACGGGGAATCCAGCAAAATAGGCTCTAGGGCCTGAGTCACGCTCTCTGCGGGGAACCCTATCATTGCACATCCAGCCTGAGACACTTTGGAGAGTGACATGCGGGGCTCTTAGTGAGGGTGGCGGCACAGCGGGGGGCATGGGTCAGCGGGACCTTCCTAGGACACCCCCCCGCCCCCCCCCCCCCCCCGCCGGTGCTGTGGTGCCCCTGAAACCCAGGCAGGGCTGGAAGGAGGAACAGGCTGTTGATGGCACCATCCCTTCCGCAGGGAGGCTTCTTGGGAGCTGGTGACTGAGGGGACCTTTGCGAGTTCCCCCTCTGAATTGCAGGAGAAGCGGCCGAGGGCCCTCATTTCATGCGGTCCACACTCCCCGTCGCCCTGTGTGCCAGTTGCCAGTGTCGCAGGCGCCCAGGTGGTGAACGTGGTCCCCGAGTAGGGAACACCGAGGCCGTTTCTGCGTTCTCAAATGCTAACGTTCTCTGCTTGTGACCCGCGCCCTGGCTGGTCCCAGACCCTGAGCACAGGGCCGGCAGGAAGGGTGAAGGGTGCGAAGCTGTCTCCTGGTAGGTAGCTGCGGTGAGGTCGTTCCCGGTGGCCTGTGCTCAGCTGCAGGGCACCTTGGAACCCAAAGCCACGACGTTTCCAGTGGGACAGAGTCCGCCGCAAGGGGAACCTGGGGAGTCACCAGGCCCTGAGGGGAGGCAGGCATGACCTTTATCCATGGGCCTTTTGATCGGAGCGCCCTGTTTGCTAGGTATCGTCAGGGTAGCCTCTTTGGTAGACAGAGGGCAGGTTGTGGACAGTTGTAGAGCATCCTTCCTGCTGGTATGTGTCGCAAGGGCTCTGACCTTGCGCAAATGGGCGGGGATGGGTAGAGTGGACTCCTGAATGGAACCTTCCCCGGGCGCCTGGGTGGTTCAGTGGGTTGAGCTTCCGACTTGGGCTCAGGTCACGCCCTCGCGGTTCCTGAGTTCCAGCCCTGCGCTGGGCTCTGTGCCCACAGCTCAGGCCCTGGAGCCTGTTTTCAGATTCTGCGTGTGTCTGTCTCTGCTTCTCTGCCCCTCCCCCACTGGCGGTCACCGGCTTGCCGGCTTGCTCTCTGGCTCCCTGTGTCTCCAGAGTGAAGACACATGAACAAATAGGAAATAGAACGTTCCCCAGGGCAGGTGCTGGCCACGGGCACAGCCATTCATTCGCTGTAGTCATGAACTCGACGGTGTTCCTTTAGTGTTCTCATTTGAGGTTCTCTGTTTCTTTCATTCATTCTGAGAGGCAGAGAGAGAGTGGACGCATGCACGTGTGCCTGTGAGCAGGGATAGGGCAGACAGGGAGGGAGAGAGAGAGGAGGGCCAGCGGGCTCCGCATCGTTGGCGCCCATCTTGAGGTGGGGCTCCTTGTGGAGGCTCAGCCTCACAAACTGTGAGATCGTGACGTGAGGCGAGATCCAGAGCCACATGCTTTGGTTTCTTTTTTAACGTTCACCTCTGAGAGAAAGCAAGAGAGACAGAGAGAGCACAAGCGAGGGAGGGGCAGGGAGAGAGAGAGGATACCCAGAAGGGAATCAGGTTCCAGGCTCTGAGCTGTCAGCACGGAGCACTAGGCGTGACTCAGCTCAGGAACCCTGAGAGCCTGACGTGACCCGAAGTCGGACCATTACCCAGCTGAGTCATCCAAGCGGCCCACAGAGTTTTCAGTGTGTATTTTCAAAAGAAAAAACAGCTACATTTATATATACATCTAGCTACCTGTGTGTCCTTAGGGATACCTGTGTACATACGCATACGTGTCTACATATACGTACACGTATTCGTGTATGTGTATATATACGTATATGCACACACACACACACACACACACACACACACACACACACACCATGTAAACTGAGCCAAACGGTCTTCTGGGTGGAGACGCGGAGCCAGGAGGGAGGCATCAGCACAAAGTTCAAAATGAAAGGGAAACGTCATTCTCGTATGTATCAGTACGTGCCATGACAGGGAGACACACGCGAGGGTTCTGGTAGGATAGGAAGCTGCTCCCACGGAGAATGCAGGCAAATGGTCCCTGTGGAGCCAATGGAACCCTGGTGCACTTGTGGTATGAGACTGATAAAGAGGCCGAAAACTGGTGACCTTTCTAATGCTAGCAGAGGTCATTTGCATTTGTATAGCATGCGATCATTGACGTTGCCCCTGGGGGGAGAAAGGTTTTGCATCTCTGTTCTCCTAGGTTTGTGGCTTAGTTTGCTCTTCCCTTGTGCACTTGAAAGAGTCCTGACAGGTCCTGATGGTACACAGTAAGGCCAAGTCCCCAGAGTCCAGAGTCCCTTGGTGGGGCTTGTGGGATGGTGTCCTTCCCATGACCATGAAGTCCACAGAGCAGTCTTGTGCTTTTGCTGTAAGTCCTGTTTCTACCAGGTCCAGTCTGGGCGTGCCTCTTTGCAAGTCCTCAGGTGAGGACACGTGATGAAGGCTGCCCATTGGGACTGGCCTTCGATGATCCATCTGGCCGTGACCCCCTGCTCTCCTTCCAGGGCTGCGTAGGTTCGTGCCCTCGATGCTCGTTTCGTAGAAAGCCTTGACTGCTTGGTCTCTCTACTCCTCCTCACCCTGGACGGTAGTCCTGTGGCTCCCCTTGAATCCTCAGGCATACGTTTCCTTGCCCACCTCTGCACACTGGCCCTCCAGAGCAGGGTCTGGTACGCCTTGCACGTTCAGTCGATGCTTGCTGCACAATCGCATGGGTGATGGCCTCTCTCTCTCTCTCTCTCCCTCTCTCTCTCACCAAAAGAAAGAAACGTTGAAAAGCAATGGAAACCCAAGAAAAGAAAAATGGCACGGAGGAGTTGGGATCTGAGGCACACTGTGAAGAAAACACGGGGGTTGGGAGGTAGTGGAGGTGGACAGGCGGTTCCACAGAGTTGAAGGACGTGCCACAGTCAGCGGTGGCAGGGTGGACTTAGGGGTGGGACCGCTGGTGGTGCGGTCCAGGTAGGGCCATGGGAAGGGCATGCAGAGCTGAAAAGCACCGGCCTTTCATGGAGAAGGGAGGTGGAAGGAGTCTCGTGTGCCCAGCGTGTCTCCCTGTCCCTTAGGGCTGCCCTTGCGGTCACGGGTGACGAGCGAGGAGGGTGCACGGCTGTAGATGGCCACGGTTGGCGGGAATGGGAGGCAGAGTGAAGAAGAAACACAGAGGCCTAGGATGCAAGAGGGATCACTGGGTTCACGTGCAGCCACGTCCCTGGGAAACCAGCAATGCAAAAGGTTCCTGGGTCTCTTGAGGGGTGACAGGGAGGTGTCCACCTTGGGAGGAGACACCTGCCGGTCCCTGTCCCACTGGCCTGGTGTCTGGAGCCCTCTGCCTGGCTCGCGGCTGTCAGGCTGGCGGGCAGTCGGTCAGAGCATCTGGTGGGCACAGGGAGGTGCGGTGGTGCAGACCCTGGTGCCCAGGAGCTGTGCCCCCTGTGGGGGGGTGGCGGTGGGGGTGGGGTGGGGGATGGGGCGGCTAGGATCCTGGGCCCAAGCAGGTGTGCGGGAGCGCGCGCTCGAGCGCGCGCATGCGCGTGGGCCAGGGCCGGAGCCCGGTGAGGGACACAGCTGAGGCTGCAGCCGTGCCGTGAGTTGGCTCCCAGCCCGCCTGCCGCCCCAAGCCCCCAAGTGTCTGGGCCAGCCAGGGACGGACGCCCACCTCAGCCCCCGACCTGGGACATGCTGCTGCCTGGCGCCTGCGACCCGGCAGCCATGGCTTTGGCGGTAGGGGTAGCGGTAGCGCTCGCGGGAGCGCTGGCGGGAGCGCAGGCGGGGCCCCGCGTGGAGAAGACTGGGAGCCATGAGCCTCCAGCCTCGGAGGGTGGCGGCCCTGCTGCTCCTGCTGCTCCTGGAGCCAGAGGCCAGGGCGCGGGACGCGCTTCCCGGGCGCCTCGGTCTTTGGCCGCGCTGGTGGAGTGCCAGCACTGGCTGGGGCAGAGCGCGATGCGATGCCCCCCCGGCGCCCTTGAAAGTCCATCTGGGAGAAGCCTAATGGTGGAGCAGCTGAGACACACAGCCTCCCTCCAGGACCTGCCTCAGTCGCGGTGCTGCCAAGGTAAGGTCCCTAGCGACGAGGTCGCACGTGGCCTTCCCCTCTGCCCCTCTCTGTCTTCCCCTCCCATGAGAACCCTCCCCCCGCCCTGGGGCTCCGGGCTTCTTCTTGGGCTCCTTTGCGGCTGCGGTCTGGACGCCTCAGGAGTGGGCTTTCTGGGTTGGACCCTGGTTCCCTGGAAGAGGAGGGCCCCAGATCGAGTAGGGGGTTAGGCTCAGGCGGTGGTGAGTGGCTCAGGTCGAGAGGGGGGGTGCCCTGAGTGCCCATGGAGGTCTGACTGGGTTGGTGTTTGGCGGGTGGAGGTGGGAAGGAACGAAGGGACGAACGAAGGGAGGAAGGAAGGAAGGAAAGCGTGGACCGGCGGCTGTGGGCAAGTGTCAAGGCAGGGCCAGGGAAGTGGCAGCCATGAGCAGGAGGAATCATTCCTGCCTGTGAAAATGAAGTACAAGGGACCTGAGACTCCAGAGAAACATTCCAGGGAGAGTCAGGGTGGTGGGCCTGAGTTGCTGGAGGCCAGCAGGGGACGGTGTTGAAGGGATTGAGAGTGGAAGCAGCAGGTGAACACAGGCCTCCTGCCTCCCCCCTCCGCACCTGCTCTCCTGCCCTGCCCAGCCCGCCGCGCCGCGCCCCGCCCCGCCCCTGGTGGCAGAGTTGCACCCTCTGATGGGGAGGGGGAGATCTCACCCCGCTTGTGGCGAAAGGGGGTCCTCTCTCGTGGGAGTCAATGGGACTAGGGGGTAGGAGTCTGGATGAGGGCAAGTGCAACTCCCTGTTGAGCTCTTCATCTCTGAAGGCAATGTGCATTCCATCAATGAAGTGGGAGCCCGGGAGCCAGGAATCAGTGGCGCTTGTGTGTTTTCGAGGGTGGTCCAGACTCTTTCCTGATGGGAGATGTGTGCTGAAGAGAACTGGGTGTTGTGGATGGAGTCCAAAGTCATCTCTTTGGGACACGTTGGGTGGGAACGTCTTCTTCGCACTCTGGCGACGAAGGTGGATGGAAAAGCTCCTTGTCCAAGGCAGACTGGTGGGTTTTGTTCTTCCTCTCCGTGGGGCGTGGTGCTTCCCGTTTCCGTGGAGCGCCTCCTGTCTTGCATTCGTTCCGTGTTTCAAGAGTTTCAGTCCTTGGCAATCGCGTCTCCTCAGGGACTCACCAGGCAGCACGAGGGAGAAGTGACTGGGAGCCCACCGGGTCCCTAGAAACCAGTGCGTGTGTACTGGAGCAGGCAGTGCTCCTCTCTCAGCCTCCTTGGGAAATGAGGTCTTGAGCAAACGGTCTTTCATTGCATGGGTTGTACCTCTCCCCGGTTGTTGGGGGGAGTGTGTGTGCGTGAGTGTGGTGCTGTGGCCCGTGTGGAGTCCGGACCGCGTCAGGGACCCAGTTCTTGGCAAGGAATGCGTTTTGTTGCATGGGAATATCTCATTGCACGAGAGAGTTCCAATCCTGTCTCAAAGGCTGAAAACATCCTGAAGGCAGCACTGTGACCTCACTGAAAGCAAAGGCCTAAGAGCAGAGGCTTTCCCACACTTCCATATGGAGCTGACTGGTGCTTTATGTTTTCAGGAAGATGGTGTGGTGTAGGCCACTTGGAGCAGCTCAGGCTCCTGAGCGTGTGTTTGGTCCCCGAGGGGTGAGTTGTGTCTCTCCGGAATGAAGGAGATTATGGGGACCTTGAGTATCGTTACCTTCATGATTACCGTGATGATTCTGCCTAAGTCATCGCATGGATATTGATCCATGAGCTCGCCATGTGAGAGGTTTCCTTGGTAACATGGTCGCCGTGCGTGGCCTCGAAACTTGGTTGTGGTCCGAACACCTTTGATGCTTTGCAAGTCCCGAAGCGGCTCCACGGGTGTGCAGTCCCTGTTGCCATATAGGTGAGGAGGCAGAGTCTGTTGACCTGAAGCCCGTGCAAGTATCCAGGGAGATGTGCGAGGGCCTCTCCCTGAGGCACTGGGTTCCTAGCCGGCTCCACCCAGAATCAGGCAGGGAGGTTTTGTTGATGCCAGCGGGAAGTCCTGAGGAGGGAGGGGGAGCCGGACACCGTCGGGGGAAGGAAGGGATCCCTCCCCTGCCTCACCATCCCCAGCAGTTGCCTAGGTGCTGGCCACGAGGGAGGGGACTGCCTATGCGTGTTTGTTTTCCTTGGTCTTACCCCACCTTGGTAGAGGGCTTAGCCTGTTCCAGGCACTGTTCTGAGCACTTGAGAGATCTATGCAGACGACACAGAGTACCTCGGCAAGGACTCTCGTCCCCGTTCGTATTTCCAAGGGAAGATGTGAAAGAATGTGTGCCGGGGGTCAGTGCTGTGAAGCGGGAGGACTCGAGGCATGAAGGCAGGCAGTCGGCCTCCACATGAGCGTGCTGCACCGCTGGCTTTCCCACTGCTGCCTGTCGAGAGGCAGGGAAAGCATTTGCACCTAGCGTGCCTGTCCTGCGAGCAGAGGTGGGCTTGGAGACGTGCGTGTGCCCTCAAACGGGGAATCCAGCAAAATAGGCTCTAGGGCCTGAGTCACGCTCTCTGCGGGGAACCCTATCATTGCACATCCAGCCTGAGACACTTTGGAGAGTGACATGCGGGGCTCTTAGTGAGGGTGGCGGCACAGCGGGGGGCATGGGTCAGCGGGACCTTCCTAGGACACCCCCCCGCCCCCCCCCCCCCCGCCGGTGCTGTGGTGCCCCTGAAACCCAGGCAGGGCTGGAAGGAGGAACAGGCTGTTGATGGCACCATCCCTTCCGCAGGGAGGCTTCTTGGGAGCTGGTGACTGAGGGGACCTTTGCGAGTTCCCCCTCTGAATTGCAGGAGAAGCGGCCGAGGGCCCTCATTTCATGCGGTCCACACTCCCCGTCGCCCTGTGTGCCAGTTGCCAGTGTCGCAGGCGCCCAGGTGGTGAACGTGGTCCCCGAGTAGGGAACACCGAGGCCGTTTCTGCGTTCTCAAATGCTAACGTTCTCTGCTTGTGACCCGCGCCCTGGCTGGTCCCAGACCCTGAGCACAGGGCCTGCAGGAAGGGTGAAGGGTGCGAAGCTGTCTCCTGGTAGGTAGCTGCGGTGAGGTCGTTCCCGGTGGCCTGTGCTCAGCTGCAGGGCACCTTGGAACCCAAAGCCACGACGTTTCCAGTGGGACAGAGTGCGCCGCAAGGGGAACCTGGGGAGTCACCAGGCCCTGAGGGGAGGCAGGCATGACCTTTATCCATGGGCCTTTTGATCGGAGCGCCCTGTTTGCTAGGTATCGTCAGGGTAGCCTCTTTGGTAGACAGAGGGCAGGTTGTGGACAGTTGTAGAGCATCCTTCCTGCTGGTATGTGTCGCAAGGGCTCTGACCTTGCGCAAATGGGCGGGGATGGGTAGAGTGGACTCCTGAATGGAACCTTCCCCGGGCGCCTGGGTGGTTCAGTGGGTTGAGCTTCCGACTTGGGCTCAGGTCACGCCCTCGCGGTTCCTGAGTTCCAGCCCTGCGCTGGGCTCTGTGCCCACAGCTCAGGCCCTGGAGCCTGTTTTCAGATTCTGCGTGTGTCTGTCTCTGCTTCTCTGCCCCTCCCCCACTGGCGGTCACCGGCTTGCCGGCTTGCTCTCTGGCTCCCTGTGTCTCCAGAGTGAAGACACATGAACAAATAGGAAATAGAACGTTCCCCAGGGCAGGTGCTGGCCACGGGCACAGCCATTCATTCGCTGTAGTCATGAACTCGACGGTGTTCCTTTAGTGTTCTCATTTGAGGTTCTCTGTTTCTTTCATTCATTCTGAGAGGCAGAGAGAGAGTGGACGCATGCACGTGTGCCTGTGAGCAGGGATAGGGCAGACAGGGAGGGAGAGAGAGAGGAGGGCCAGCGGGCTCCGCATCGTTGGCGCCCATCTTGAGGTGGGGCTCCTTGTGGAGGCTCAGCCTCACAAACTGTGAGATCGTGACGTGAGGCGAGATCCAGAGCCACATGCTTTGGTTTCTTTTTTAACGTTCACCTCTGAGAGAAAGCAAGAGAGACAGAGAGAGCACAAGCGAGGGAGGGGCAGGGAGAGAGAGAGGATACCCAGAAGGGAATCAGGTTCCAGGCTCTGAGCTGTCAGCACGGAGCACTAGGCGTGACTCAGCTCAGGAACCCTGAGAGTCTGACGTGACCCGAAGTCGGACCATTACCCAGCTGAGTCATCCAAGCGGCCCACAGAGTTTTCAGTGTGTATTTTCAAAAGAAAAAACAGCTACATTTATATATACATCTAGCTACCTGTGTGTCCTTAGGGATACCTGTGTACATACGCATACGTGTCTACATATACGTACACGTATTCGTGTATGTGTATATATACGTATATGCACACACACACACACACACACACACACACACACACACCATGTAAACTGAGCCAAACGGTCTTCTGGGTGGAGACGCGGAGCCAGGAGGGAGGCATCAGCACAAAGTTCAAAATGAAAGGGAAACGTCATTCTCGTATGTATCAGTACGTGCCATGACAGGGAGACACACGCGAGGGTTCTGGTAGGATAGGAAGCTGCTCCCACGGAGAATGCAGGCAAATGGTCCCTGTGGAGCCAATGGAACCCTGGTGCACTTGTGGTATGAGACTGATAAAGAGGCCGAAAACTGGTGACCTTTCTAATGCTAGCAGAGGTCATTTGCATTTGTATAGCATGCGATCATTGACGTTGCCCCTGGGGGGAGAAAGGTTTTGCATCTCTGTTCTCCTAGGTTTGTGGCTTAGTTTGCTCTTCCCTTGTGCACTTGAAAGAGTCCTGACAGGTCCTGATGGTACACAGTAAGGCCAAGTCCCCAGAGTCCAGAGTCCCTTGGTGGGGCTTGTGGGATGGTGTCCTTCCCATGACCATGAAGTCCACAGAGCAGTCTTGTGCTTTTGCTGTAAGTCCTGTTTCTACCAGGTCCAGTCTGGGCGTGCCTCTTTGCAAGTCCTCAGGTGAGGACACGTGATGAAGGCTGCCCATTGGGACTGGCCTTCGATGATCCATCTGGCCGTGACCCCCTGCTCTCCTTCCAGGGCTGCGTAGGTTCGTGCCCTCGATGCTCGTTTCGTAGAAAGCCTTGACTGCTTGGTCTCTCTACTCCTCCTCACCCTGGACGGTAGTCCTGTGGCTCCCCTTGAATCCTCAGGCATACGTTTCCTTGCCCACCTCTGCACACTGGCCCTCCAGAGCAGGGTCTGGTACGCCTTGCACGTTCAGTCGATGCTTGCTGCACAATCGCATGGGTGATGGCCTCTCTCTCTCTCTCTCTCCCTCTCTCTCTCACCAAAAGAAAGAAACGTTGAGAAGCAATGGAAACCCAAGAAAAGAAAAATGGCACGGAGGAGTTGGGATCTGAGGCACACTGTGAAGAAAACACGGGGGTTGGGAGGTAGTGGAGGTGGACAGGCGGTTCCACAGAGTTGAAGGACGTGCCACAGTCAGCGGTGGCAGGGTGGACTTGAGGGTGGGACCGCTGGTGGTGCGGTCCAGGTAGGGCCATGGGAAGGGCATGCAGAGCTGAAAAGCACCGGCCTTTCATGGAGAAGGGAGGCGGAAGGAGTCTCGTGTGCCCAGCGTGTCTCCCTGTCCCTTAGGGCTGCCCTTGCGGTCACGGGTGACGAGCGAGGAGGGTGCACGGCTGTAGATGGCCACGGTTGGCGGGAATGGGAGGCAGAGTGAAGAAGAAACACAGAGGCCTAGGATGCAAGAGGGATCACTGGGTTCACGTGCAGCCACGTCCCTGGGAAACCAGCAATGCAAAAGGTTCCTGGGTCTCTTGAGGGGTGACAGGGAGGTGTCCACCTTGGGAGGAGACACCTGCCGGTCCCTGTCCCACTGGCCTGGTGTCTGGAGCCCTCTGCCTGGCTCGCGGCTGTCAGGCTGGCGGGCAGTCGGTCAGAGCATCTGGTGGGCACAGGGAGGTGCGGTGGTGCAGACCCTGGTGCCCAGTAGCTGTGCCCCCTGTGGGGGGGTGGCGGTGGGGGTGGGGTGGGGGATGGGGCGGCTTGGATCCTGGGCCCAAGCAGGTGTGCGGGAGCGCGCGCTCGAGCGCGCGCATGCGCGTGGGCCAGGGCCGGAGCCCGGTGAGGGACACAGCTGAGGCTGCAGCCGTGCCGTGAGTTGGCTCCCAGCCCGCCTGCCGCCCCAAGCCCCCAAGTGTCTGGGCCAGCCAGGGACGGACGCCCACCTCAGCCCCCGACCTGGGACATGCTGCTGCCTGGCGCCTGCGACCCGGCAGCCATGGCTTTGGCGGTAGGGGTAGCGGTAGCGCTCGCGGGAGCGCTGGCGGGAGCGCAGGCGGGGCCCCGCGTGGAGAAGACTGGGAGCCATGAGCCTCCAGCCTCGGAGGGTGGCGGCCCTGCTGCTCCTGCTGCTCCTGGAGCCAGAGGCCAGGGCGCGGGACGCGCTTCCCGGGCGCCTCGGGCTTTGGCCGCGCTGGTGGAGTGCCAGCACTGGCTGGGGCAGAGCGCGATGCGATGCCCCCCCGGCGCCCTTGAAAGTCCATCTGGGAGAAGCCTAAAGGTGGAGCAGCTGAGACACACAGCCTCCCTCCAGGACCTGCCTCAGTCGCGGTGCTGCCAAGGTAAGGTCCCTAGCGACGAGGTCGCACGTGGCCTTCCCCTCTGCCCCTCTCTGTCTTCCCCTCCCATGAGAACCCTCCCCCCGCCCTGGGGCTCCGGGCTTCTTCTTGGGCTCCTTTGCGGCTGCGGTCTGGACGCCTCAGGAGTGGGCTTTCTGGGTTGGACCCTGGTTCCCTGGAAGAGGAGGGCCCCAGATCGAGTAGGGGGTTAGGCTCAGGCGGTGGTGAGTGGCTCAGGTCGAGAGGGGGGGTGCCCTGAGTGCCCATGGAGGTCTGACTGGGTTGGTGTTTGGCGGGTGGAGGTGGGAAGGAACGAAGGGACGAACGAAGGGAGGAAGGAAGGAAGGAAAGCGTGGACCGGCGGCTGTGGGCAAGTGTCAAGGCAGGGCCAGGGAAGTGGCAGCCATGAGCAGGAGGAATCATTCCTGCCTGTGAAAATGAAGTACAAGGGACCTGAGACTCCAGAGAAACATTCCAGGGAGAGTCAGGGTGGTGGGCCTGAGTTGCTGGAGGCCAGCAGGGGACGGTGTTGAAGGGATTGAGAGTGGAAGCAGCAGGTGAACACAGGCCTCCTGCCTCCCCCCTCCGCACCTGCTCTCCTGCCCTGCCCAGCCCGCCGCGCCGCGCCCCGCCCCGCCCCTGGTGGCAGAGTTGCACCCTCTGATGGGGAGGGGGAGATCTCACCCCGCTTGTGGCGAAAGGGGGTCCTCTCTCGTGGGAGTCAATGGGACTAGGGGGTAGGAGTCTGGATGAGGGCAAGTGCAACTCCCTGTTGAGCTCTTCATCTCTGAAGGCAATGTGCATTCCATCAATGAAGTGGGAGCCCGGGAGCCAGGAATCAGTGGCGCTTGTGTGTTTTCGAGGGTGGTCCAGACTCTTTCCTGATGGGAGATGTGTGCTGAAGAGAACTGGGTGTTGTGGATGGAGTCCAAAGTCATCTCTTTGGGACACGTTGGGTGGGAACGTCTTCTTCGCACTCTGGCGACGAAGGTGGATGGAAAAGCTCCTTGTCCAAGGCAGACTGGTGGGTTTTGTTCTTCCTCTCCGTGGGGCGTGGTGCTTCCCGTTTCCGTGGAGCGCCTCCTGTCTTGCATTCGTTCCGTGTTTCAAGAGTTTCAGTCCTTGGCAATCGCGTCTCCTCAGGGACTCACCAGGCAGCACGAGGGAGAAGTGACTGGGAGCCCACCGGGTCCCTAGAAACCAGTGCGTGTGTACTGGAGCAGGCAGTGCTCCTCTCTCAGCCTCCTTGGGAAATGAGGTCTTGAGCAAACGGTCTTTCATTGCATGGGTTGTACCTCTCCCCGGTTGTTGGGGGGAGTGTGTGTGCGTGAGTGTGGTGCTGTGGCCCGTGTGGAGTCCGGACCGCGTCAGGGACCCAGTTCTTGGCAAGGAATGCGTTTTGTTGCATGGGAATATCTCATTGCACGAGAGAGTTCCAATCCTGTCTCAAAGGCTGAAAACATCCTGAAGGCAGCACTGTGACCTCACTGAAAGCAAAGGCCTAAGAGCAGAGGCTTTCCCACACTTCCATATGGAGCTGACTGGTGCTTTATGTTTTCAGGAAGATGGTGTGGTGTAGGCCACTTGGAGCAGCTCAGGCTCCTGAGCGTGTGTTTGGTCCCCGAGGGGTGAGTTGTGTCTCTCCGGAATGAAGGAGATTATGGGGACCTTGAGTATCGTTACCTTCATGATTACCGTGATGATTCTGCCTAAGTCATCGCATGGATATTGATCCATGAGCTCGCCATGTGAGAGGTTTCCTTGGTAACATGGTCGCCGTGCGTGGCCTCGAAACTTGGTTGTGGTCCGAACACCTTTGATGCTTTGCAAGTCCCGAAGCGGCTCCACGGGTGTGCAGTCCCTGTTGCCATATAGGTGAGGAGGCAGAGTCTGTTGACCTGAAGCCCGTGCAAGTATCCAGGGAGATGTGCGAGGGCCTCTCCCTGAGGCACTGGGTTCCTAGCCGGCTCCACCCAGAATCAGGCAGGGAGGTTTTGTTGATGCCAGCGGGAAGTCCTGAGGAGGGAGGGGGAGCCGGACACCGTCGGGGGAAGGAAGGGATCCCTCCCCTGCCTCACCATCCCCAGCAGTTGCCTAGGTGCTGGCCACGAGGGAGGGGACTGCCTATGCGTGTTTGTTTTCCTTGGTCTTACCCCACCTTGGTAGAGGGCTTAGCCTGTTCCAGGCACTGTTCTGAGCACTTGAGAGATCTATGCAGACGACACAGAGTACCTCGGCAAGGACTCTCGTCCCCGTTCGTATTTCCAAGGGAAGATGTGAAAGAATGTGTGCCGGGGGTCAGTGCTGTGAAGCGGGAGGACTCGAGGCATGAAGGCAGGCAGTCGGCCTCCACATGAGCGTGCTGCACCGCTGGCTTTCCCACTGCTGCCTGTCGAGAGGCAGGGAAAGCATTTGCACCTAGCGTGCCTGTCCTGCGAGCAGAGGTGGGCTTGGAGACGTGCGTGTGCCCTCAAACGGGGAATCCAGCAAAATAGGCTCTAGGGCCTGAGTCACGCTCTCTGCGGGGAACCCTATCATTGCACATCCAGCCTGAGACACTTTGGAGAGTGACATGCGGGGCTCTTAGTGAGGGTGGCGGCACAGCGGGGGGCATGGGTCAGCGGGACCTTCCTAGGACACCCCCCCGCCCCCCCACCCCCCCCGCCGGTGCTGTGGTGCCCCTGAAACCCAGGCAGGGCTGGAAGGAGGAACAGGCTGTTGATGGCACCATCCCTTCCGCAGGGAGGCTTCTTGGGAGCTGGTGACTGAGGGGACCTTTGCGAGTTCCCCCTCTGAATTGCAGGAGAAGCGGCCGAGGGCCCTCATTTCATGCGGTCCACACTCCCCGTCGCCCTGTGTGCCAGTTGCCAGTGTCGCAGGCGCCCAGGTGGTGAACGTGGTCCCCGAGTAGGGAACACCGAGGCCGTTTCTGCGTTCTCAAATGCTAACGTTCTCTGCTTGTGACCCGCGCCCTGGCTGGTCCCAGACCCTGAGCACAGGGCCTGCAGGAAGGGTGAAGGGTGCGAAGCTGTCTCCTGGTAGGTAGCTGCGGTGAGGTCGTTCCCGGTGGCCTGTGCTCAGCTGCAGGGCACCTTGGAACCCAAAGCCACGACGTTTCCAGTGGGACAGAGTGCGCCGCAAGGGGAACCTGGGGAGTCACCAGGCCCTGAGGGGAGGCAGGCATGACCTTTATCCATGGGCCTTTTGATCGGAGCGCCCTGTTTGCTAGGTATCGTCAGGGTAGCCTCTTTGGTAGACAGAGGGCAGGTTGTGGACAGTTGTAGAGCATCCTTCCTGCTGGTATGTGTCGCAAGGGCTCTGACCTTGCGCAAATGGGCGGGGATGGGTAGAGTGGACTCCTGAATGGAACCTTCCCCGGGCGCCTGGGTGGTTCAGTGGGTTGAGCTTCCGACTTGGGCTCAGGTCACGCCCTCGCGGTTCCTGAGTTCCAGCCCTGCGCTGGGCTCTGTGCCCACAGCTCAGGCCCTGGAGCCTGTTTTCAGATTCTGCGTGTGTCTGTCTCTGCTTCTCTGCCCCTCCCCCACTGGCGGTCACCGGCTTGCCGGCTTGCTCTCTGGCTCCCTGTGTCTCCAGAGTGAAGACACATGAACAAATAGGAAATAGAACGTTCCCCAGGGCAGGTGCTGGCCAC